>NW_004524621.1:2912361-2931964 GCF_000260255.1 Octodon degus | reverse complement strand
CAAAGGTATGTTTGCTAAGTATAAAATTCAAAGAGGACAGATCTTTTCTTTCAGTCCTATAATTAGTTTAGTTTCTTACACACTTGGTCCTTTTTTTTCTAATGTGGAATAAGATGCTATTTAATTTTGCTCTTCCACAGCTAATATTTTTTATGTATACACCTTAATGATTTTTTTCTTTACAATAAGTTTTGGACAATTTCATTTTTGTGTATCTTGGTATATTTTATTTAAATTTCTTGTGCAAAAGGTTCATTTTTCTTTTAAGTGAGGTATTATAAGGAATTAAATTCAGAAATTTTAAATCTTTAGATATTTATTGCCTACTCCATTCTACTTTGAGAATTCTAGTTATATGAATTTAAGTTTCTTGGTTTTGAAAATAAATAAATAAATAATGCACACTGTCTAGCAAAAAAAAAAAAAAAAAAAGAAAGAAAAGAAAAAGAAAAGAAAATCTACACCATTGTTTCAGAAAATAGACCAAACACAGAAGGCTTAGGAGGCAGCTGATTCCACCAATGGGCTTGAGAAAATAGCTCCCAAAGAATTAGAGTCCTGCCTGAAATGGTTTTGGGGCTTTTACGAGGAAAGCAGACAGGGAGGTAAAAGGCAGATCTGGCAAATTGTGATTGGAAGATTGGGTAGCATTATAATTTGCTAAGGTAATTTAAACATCTCAAGTTATATTGCAAAGCTATCAGTTAAACATGTATATAACACAAAGGAAGAAATGTCCTATCATTAGGTTTGTCCAGATATGTCTACCTGGTAGGCTCTTTTGTGTGTGTGGTACCAGGGATCAAACTCAGGACCCTGCACTTGCCAGGCAGATGCTTATACTGCTGAGCTATATCCCTGTGTTCTTGGCAGGCTTTATTTAAAGTTTAAATTTCCCTTTCAACATAACATGATGGAGCCAAGTCTCCGAAAATAATCTCAAAAGCAGCAAGAGACAAATGATCCCTTACGTATGGGAAAAACTACTTCATGACAGCAGATTCTCAATAGAAATCATGAAGGTGAGAAAGAAGTGACATAAAATTTTTAAAGTGTTGAAAGACAAGAATTGTCACTTCCAGAAACATAGGTCCTGGGAAAATATCCTTTAAGATGAAGGGAAGTTCAAGTCATTCTAAGAAGAGGGGAAATCAGGAGAATTTATTGCCAGTAGATCAATTCGAAAGAACAGCCAGACCACACAAAAGCCTATACAGTCCTGCTGAGAGTGGCATGGTTCCTAACAGCCTCAATGTTCATCAAGTACTGAACAAATAAACACTGTCTGACCAAAATGGAATATTAATTCATCCACAGAAAGGAATGAAGTATTCATACATGCTACAATATGGTGAACTTTGAAAACATGCCAAGTGAAAGAACACACAAAATGAAGAGTATAAATAAGGGCAGGTACAACATAAAGGGAAATGAAGCTTCTACAATCCACTCAAGCTGGCAAAAGTTTACTCGCAGTTATCAGGAATTTTATATATACGTACGTATGTTAAAATTCCATGAATAAAAATATTTTTCTCAGATGTTATCATCCAAGAATGTTAAAGGTGGTTAACATTTAAGCTGCACACATCTTACATATACAATTGGCTAAGTTTCAACAGATGCATATATCACAATATGAAATATTTCCATCTCCATAAAGCTCTTTTTTGTCAACCCAACCTGTGAGCAACTAACATTCTCATTTCTGCCCCAATGGATTGTTTCTGTTCTTAAGAATCATATAGTTTCAAAAATGGAAATAAATGATGTGCTTAGGTTTCCTACAATTTCTCAAGTTGGTTTCCCATGACTCTTTGGGAGCTACTTCCTCCTTCCTTAAGCCTTCATGAGCCTGGATGGATGGGAGCCTCTGCTCTCCACCTCACCCTGCATCCTTCCAACAGCAGACACATCTCCACATCTGTCACCTGGAAGTGGAGATGGAGCATCCTGCACCAGTAGCCTAGACCACTGTGAGATTAGAGAATGCCATCAACAATTATGAATTCTGATGTGACTATAGCCTGGGCCAATGACCTGCACAGCTTGCGGTCTCCAGTACTGGTGTCTGCCATGGATACAGGACTACAAGGAACTGATAGCTCTCTCATCACACCTGTCCCCAGGAGCAGCAGTGGAAGGAGTGCCTGTGTCTCTCCCAAGTGTGCCATGCTGTTCCAGTATCAGCCCAGCCTGCTCCAGGATGGACTTGCCGCTGGCCAGTGGTTGGTCATCCTAATGGCAGACAACCTTTGATAAGGTGTGATGAGAGAGCTATCAATTTCTTGTAGTCCTGTATTCATGGCAGACACCAATACTGGAGACCGCAGGCTATGCAGATCTTTGGCTCAGGCTAAAGTCACATCAGAGTTCATAGTTGTTGCTGGTGTTCTCTAATTGCATTGTGGTTCAGGCCACTGACGTAAGATACCCTGTCTCCACTCCCAAGTGACAGATGTGGACATGTGTCTGCTGTTGAAAGGATGCATGGCGGGGTAGAGAGTAGGGGTTGGCATCCACCTTTCCCTACTCTGTGTGTGGGGACTCAGAGAAAATCAGAGTGCAAGGCCAAGGTATAATTACACTTCCATAAAATGATGAGGGATTTAATATTCTACCACTTCATGCACATGGTTGAACTGTAATGTCTGAGGCAGGTGTGGCTGACTAGATTTCTTAGGAAGAAGGCTCTTCCATGCACATACCTCTCTTGGATGGCAAGGCAGATGCAGATCCCCCTGGGCACAAACCTTCTCTTTCCCATCCTTTCCTATTCTCATGGACAGACTGTCACCAGAGAGACAGTGCAGTGAGTAGTTTCCAAACTGGATCCCATGGGACATTGGATCCTCCAGATGGTACCTCACATTCAAGCCAGTAAAAAACTGAAAGGGAGGGAAGATGGTACTCTGGGAATTCAGCTCTGGGTAACTGAAGACCAGAGGACAAGGATGTGGCAGGAAGACCTCCTAACCTTGTATGCCTTGTGGACAGCCCTTGCACAGGCACTGACTTCACAGTACCACATTTCTCAAGACGCAGGCACAAGACCTGATGCATACAGAACTTACCAAACAGAGCCCAAAGGACATCTTGAGAGTTGCACAGCTTCTTACTATGCACTCAGAGGGCCTCTTTGTTCCTAAGCGTAGCCTGAAATGGCAACACACATATCTCTTTCCTTATCTGATAATTATCCATTTTAGAAACATCACACATGAACTGTAGACACTAACATCTAAAGCACAGCGCACATGGGTGGGCAGATAAAGACCCAGCCTGGCAGCAGGATGCAGGGGAGACACAGAATTCCATATGCATCTGTCAGGACAGGAGGAAGACAATTTTGGATGTTGACTCTCTTGCTACAGTGCAAGACCATCACGGATAGAGCAACAGTCCCCAGGGGCTCATATGACCCTTTCATGATGGGACACAGAAGAGGGGATGATCAGTAACAGGGAGCCCTTTGTCAAGTGGTTGCCATTTGGATTTTGAAGTTCTGGGAATATTAAATGTTTATTTAGATCTTCTAATAAACAGACTAGTACTCCCTTATATGGCATACTATTATATTTCTAATTTTTTCTTTCTTAATAAAAAGAAACTGCATTTCTTCCACATTTATAGTAAAACTAAAATCCTCTAGTGATAGGACAGACTCTTGGCTTCTTTCACAAACTCATCTGCTTTGGAATTGCACCCCAGCAACAGATTCCTCACTTCCTGGTTCCAAAACTGCTTCTCAATTTTTCCACACGTTTCTGTGCACAGCAGATCATATACAGGCGGAAGCAGAAAAGGTGCTGTTGAGCCCAACCTTGGATTTGCTCCTTTTCTAAAATATGCTGGTATGGCAGATGGGTCAGCTCTGAAGTACGGCAGTCTGAGTCACAACCAGAGTCGTCCTGCTTCAACACATGCCAAAATATGTTACCGTAGGCAGATGTCAGGAAGCATAGCAGAAATACGACTGGAAAACAGAGAATTCTCAGAGCGAGGTGTCATCTATTAAAATGGAGGTGACACAGAACTTTTACATTTCAAATGCAATGAAGGTTTCATTTATAAATTAAATGTGGAGTAGGAGAAAAGACACAAGCTCTGCCAGAGGGGGCCAGGATATGAACACCAAATGCAATGCTTGGCAAAGAAGGTGGCATTCCTGTTCTCCAAGGTGCTTCCCAGTCAGAGGTCAGACAGTGCTTAGGGCCCATGTGCAGAGTAGGTGCCAGGCCTAGCAGGGACCAATGGGCCACAGGATGCTTAGGCACCCATGACAGAAATCCCTTCTGCACCCTACCTGAGAGAACTGTCTTTGAGAAATACCTTTGGTTTGGCTTCCGGGAAAGTTTAGGGGCCAGGGAGATGGCTCAGTGGAATAAGCGCTTCCCTGGCAAGTGCAAGGGCCTGGGTTCAATCTCTGGTTCCGCCAAGAAAAAAAAAAAAAAAGTTGGGAAAGTTTAGTTTATGGATAAGAAATGTTAACTATGAGAGTTGTGTTAGAATACCCAACATGGGGTGCAGCAGGAGACTCAGGAAGAAAGCATTAGGAGAGAACTCACGCAGTGGCCCCTGGAGTTTTCTTGCTGAAGACAGCTGGAGTGTCAGGGAAACATGACGTTTCCCATATTTTTAATCATTTGGTTGGACTTTCTGGTCTCACAATGACAGAACAATGAAAGAAAAACAAAAAGGAAAATGCACCAGGGACTTGTGGGACAATAAGCATGTCTCTGGAGACCTAGGAGGAAAACATAAAAGTACCTGAAGTAATAATGGCCACAATTACCCAAATGCGAGGTAAGAACAACTGAAGTAGAAGCTTATTGAGCACACCATAATCAAGATGCTGAGAACTGGGGATAACGAAAGTCTCAAAAGCAACAGAAGATCAGCATATGCCACACTCCAGCATGTGGGATGGGAAGGGCAGCAGACCCTGACAGAACCACGGCAGGGCACCCTGTCCATTTAGACATAGCATGTGGGAAACTAGACTACTCCACATAAACAGAAGCTGAGAGAGCATCCATACCAGCCTGCCTGCCCTGGAAGTACTAAAGCAGGTTCTCGGGCAGGAGAATGACATGAGGGAACCTGGGTCTACAGAAAGGCACAGAAACCACTAGTGGTAAATCTGTGGATATTTTTCTTTATTCTTCCTTTCTTTTTTGTCTCTTAAAAAGTAGCAAAAATTACAGTGAAGGTGAAAACTTTTTAAAAATACTATTATAATTATTATAATAAAAGACATACTGCCATGAATTCCCCTTAAAACCTTCTCCCTCTTTTGTGAGTGTCCTTAGCTGTGCTGTTGTTCCTGTCTTGATATCCTGAATTGATTCAAAACACTTCATTTTCATGGTTATTTTGACTTTGTGAAAGAACCAAAAGTCACACAGTACTAGATCTGGTGAATAAGGTAGATGAAGACACAGCATCACACTTTTACAAGCCTGCCTTTCTGTTGGATGGCATTGGGCAGTGGCATTCACTGTTTTTTTTATTACACCTCAGAAAAGCATTGAGGAAACAGGATTCCAAAACTGCTTCACAAAGTAGCAAGGGGGATTCACAGCAATGTGTCTAATTTTACTGTAAAACAGTATTTCTAATTTAAATATTCACGATGTATTTTGATCATACCTTGTACATAGATGTATGCTTCTCACCACTCAGCAAATGGTTTAGCATCAGTAGATGGTAGCTATGAAATACTAAAGATGTAGACTTAATATCCTAACCCACAGAGAGAAGATGAAAAGATAAAGCCAATAAATCAATGATATATTTATTGAAATCACAAAATAATGCTAAGTTAATCTAGAACAAACTGGAATTGCGGGAGACAAGGAATAGACAAGTAGAAAAGAATTATCAAGATGATAGGCTGAATCACATTAAAAATGCCTGATCTAAGTACTCCAATCAAAATGCCAAGATAGCACATACCTACAATTCCAGTCATGTAGGAGGTAAGGCAGGAGGCCTGGAAGTTTGAGAACTGGCAAGTTAACAAGACCATGTATAAGAATAAAAAATATTCTTTTTTTTGTTCTTGTGGGTGTAGCTCAGTGGCAGAGCACTTGCCTAGCATGCACAAGGTCTTGGGTTCAATTCCTAAAACCATATACACACACAGACAAATAAAAAAAGTCAAGGCTCAACCACAAAAAATGTGGTTTAAATATAAAGACATAGGCAGTTTGAAAAAAGTAAAACATAGTATAGTATCTAATCAAGGCCCAGCTGCAGTGTCTACCCTGATGTCAATACCAACCCAGAGCATGGGTGGCCCTCAGGGAGGAGGAGGAACAATGCTCTGCACAGGCAGCTGGACCTAACAGTCAGAAAACATGGCCATCTTTCAAGTGTACATTTAACAGCAGGGCTTCAGAACAGACAAGCAGAGGAAAAGCAAGCACGTCCAGTCTCTCAACAGCTGGCAGAGCAGATAGAACATCAGGAAGCCTCATAGCACTATTGACTTCCTCAAACATATTACTGTTTGTACAATGCTCTGCCCAGTAAGAGCAGAATACCTTTCCTTTTCAAGTACATGTGGAATATGTAAAAGGAGGATGCAGACATTATTTGGGACTGTGGCACAGGTCTCAATAAACAGGAAAGGATTGAAATCATACATGAATATTTTCTGACCACAGATGCATTGTACTAAAATCATACCAGAAAGATATCTGGAAAGTCTCCAGATCTCTGGGATTAATTAAGTTGATTTACATTAGAATGTGTACCACACAGCACAGAGTAAGGTAGTACTGCGGAGCTCTCAAGGGAAAGGTGCCCCATCCCCAAGTCAGAAGGACAGACTTCTTTCTAATGGGGCCTCCCAACACTCCAACTCTACTAAATTCATGCACACATGCTAGGTTAGTCAGAAGTAGTAAATTGTGCACATGTAGTTAAAATCTTGAAACACACAGTATTTTCTTCTGTGCAGATCAGATCTAAGATTCTCTGGTGTTGCCCAGACGCAAACACCAGTCCTATGAAGACACCATCGCACCCTTGTAAGGCTCCTCTGCCGTCAGCATGCTCCTCACACACAGGCTGCTCTCACACTTGGATACTCCTCTCCTCCCCATGCCACCCACTCTGCTCATCATGCCTCCAGCCTTCTTTGTCCTCATTCCTAGCCCATGGTAGTACAGACTCTGCTCTCTTCAAGGACACCAGGGCCCCCTAAATACTGCTCTTAGCCTCCCTCTCTCGAGGCCCTGGCCCAGTCCTTCACCACTCTATCTTTCCTCCCCTCTCTTCCAGCAGTCTAACAGAAACACCCCCAGGCTGAGCTGTCCACACCTCAGTTGCAGGGTCTCTCTACCCTGAGGATAAGATCCACTGTTATTGCTTCAGGGCAGAGCTCCAAACAGAGAGCTTTTCCAAATTCATTTTACAGTGACTTTTTCCTGAAAAGCTCTCATCTTTTGCTAGTCCAAACCTGGTTTGGTTTTGAGGGTTTGAGAATGGGAGTTGGAGGCTAAGGGAGGAGGCAGACAGAGAGACAGAAATAGGGAGGGAGGGAGGGAGAGAGACACAGACACAGACACAGACACAGACACAGACACAGACACAGACACAGACACAGACACAGACACACACACACACACACACACACACAGAAACGGAAGGGGGGAGTGAGCGAGCGAGCGAGCGAGCGAGCGAGCGTGAGCGTGAGCGCGCATGCAAGTGAGCAGCTGTGGCCACAACCTGTGGAGGACACCCAGAGACACAGCTGGGGAGGGAAGCTAAGGCAGAGCACGGGCCTGGATGTTATCCTAAGCACAACTGGGGTTCCTGTACTTATGGATGGGGGGCAGTGGAGTGGTGCAGCAGTGAATGATTGTCTAACACTGCAATGGGGACAGAGATGGCTACACTAGAGACACAATCCTATGGCACAGGGAACCTTCCAAAGACTCCTTAGTAATTTCAAAAGAAATGCTGACAGGCTACAGCCAGCCAGAGCAGCATGAGGACAGGAAGAGGCAACAGTGGCCAGAAACAACAGAATACACATGACATGAGAAGGGAAAGCCCTGCCTGGGGTGGCACAGTGTGACCCCTGCCCCAGGAGAGGTGAGTGAACACTGAGAAAGTTGTGGGGAGAAAGGATGCCACCAGCTCTTGATGTGTCATGTTGAGGTGGATCTGGAGTGTCCACATGAGGAAGACCACAGGCCTTGATTCTGGTGTGGAGCTTGAGGATGGAAATGATACTAGAATGAGGAAACTGGCCAGTCATGTGTGCAGAGTAACCCTAGAGTGGTGTGAAGCTCTGGAGAAATCACTGCTGCAGAGAGAACTCTGGGCAGGCCAACAACTGCAGAGAGGTAAAATGGGCACCCCTAGAGAAACCCAAGTAAAAGTCGAGAACGTAGTGAGAGCTGTCTCAGTTGCCAGCCCTGAAGCCAGCACACAGCCACCCTGCTCAGTGACAGCAGGGTCACATGCTCTGAGGGAACTTCTCTACCTGCTCTGTAGCTCTCAGGAATGCAAGGGGTACAAGCTCAAGCAGCTACAGACTGGCAAGCTCTCCTCTTGGCTGGGATGTGCACACCTGACGCACAGGGACTCCTTTCTCTAGGATGCAGCCTTGAGAGTCACCACCCTCCACAGCACATGCACGTTTTTCTATAAACAAAAGTGTCAGTGAAGTGAGAAAGCTTTCCAACCTGTGAAGAAATTGGGCATCTTGCCTTGGATATTCTTGCAAATCCTTGGCTTTTTGTCATACGACATAACTCTTAAATAGCATCCAAATCAATTCTGCTTTCACTCGCCAATCAGTTAAGAAGCTGTACTGCAATGTGAGTATCCCAACATATCAACTCTAAGAGTCTGCCTGCTTTTTTTTTTTTTTTTTTTTTTTTTTTTTTTTTTTTTTTTTTTTTTTGCCTACCTGGTATTCAGCAGGTGGTCACCAAACGCTTAGTGATTAAACGACTTCAGTAAGTCCCCTGTCATGCCCCCACACATTTTGAATCAGACAAAGCAGAGTGCCCAGCTTACTAGCTCTTGTGGTCTCAGAAAAACCCACCCTTTGATGCTGCCACCCAGTGTGATAGGAGCTACTCATACACCCCCTGTGTGGCTGACAGTGAGGTTGCATGTGTGGTGGGCTCTGGACATGAGGGTGCTCCCTATACAGAACAGTGCACAGAAGCACGGGGTCCCCAAGAATCTATAAACTGTGTGGCTTCCCCTACAATGATTAGAGACCATGGAGAGTGAGCCAGGAGGCTGAGAGCATGTGAACCCCCACAACCCCAGGTAAAGTGGCCCCATACTCTGGAAGGCAGAGCAGAACCCCTCTGCTCATCTGGAACTGCTGACTGGATGCTGAGAAGCCACCAATCCTGGATCAAAGCTGACTGTGGGCAGGACTATGACGAGGATGCATGGGGAAGGGTGAAGAGGACTGCACTGGCAGGGATGCCTCCAGAGTTGAATACTGTGCTGGAGGCTGGGGGTAATGCTAGGCCTCTCAGGATCCTCTGTCTCTCAATATCTGTTCTTTGCAATGAGGTTTGATCTACCCACGGTTACAGACTGGGAGGAAGCGGCTCTGGGCAGGACAAAGGTAGCCCTAGTACTCCAGGGGGATGAGAGCCTACAGATCAAGACGCCAGGGAGTTCTGCTCTACAAGCTAATCTGTGGTGAGTAGGTCCCTCTGGGCTCTCATAGTCAGTCCACCCAGGGCAGCAGCAGCGGGGGTGGTGGCAGGGGGAGGGGTGGTGGAAGAGGAGGAAGAGGAGGAGAGGTGGAGGAGGAAGAGGCTGGGTCTCACAGTAGGCAGCTGACTGCCAAGCCTGACTCCTGGACAGCATCACAGCACCTCATTAGCACTCATATTTGAAAACAACAATCAACTGTCCTCATTATCAGCCCACCCCACACAATATATACTGAGTCTACAAGCTAGGTGAAAACTAGAAAAGTAGTTTTTAACACCATATTTAACATGTAAGGGAGGCTGAGGAAGGAGGATTATCATGGATTTGAGGCCCACCTGGGCTACAGTGAGACCATTTCTCAGACAACTGAGGAAATAAAGCTAAGAAGGCCTTCTTAAATTCTGACAAAAGCTGGGACCACTCCTCTCCACCAACACATAGGCAGACTGACAGCCACAGTGTGAGCAGAAGCAGACTGCCCATGCTCTCCAGAACGTCCCTCCCGACTACAGGCTCCCAGGGGCTGCAGGTTAACACAGAAAACAGACCACCTGCCACCTCCTCCTCCAAGCTCCACCAAGCCCACAGCACATGTCACCGTACTTCTGCCAGCCTTTCAAGCAGCTCGTCTGCTTCTGAATTTCCACTCAAGGAACTGACACTCGCAATCCCTGGAGCTCCAGGGCAGAGTATCTCTTCAGTGCCACAAGGATCTATGTCAGTAAGCTGATAACAGGTCTGCCAGGTTGGTCACAGGATACAGAAAGCTGAGGCCTCCTTGCAAATGAGTGAGTGTGCTCATCTTTCAGGGCTACAGCCCCATCCCTCCATGCTAAAAGGGCAACTTCTTTCAGAGCCTTCATATTCCAGAAGCACAGTCAAGAACCAGCCATGTGGAACAGCACCCTTTACCTGGCTCACAGCTTTCTCCAGCTGCAGGGGAAGAACCAACACCTGACTGTGGAGAGCAAATATATGACTAGCTACCCTCTGAAGGTCTGGCTTTTTCCAGGAGATGGTAAGAATAGCTCACATCTGACAAGTACTCTTCACCCCTACAGAGAGCTCTCATGCATCACTGCATCCTGTCTTTGGGGGACACATGGAATACACTGCTGCCAAGGAACCCTGCCAAGAAACCAGGAAGTGCATCTTATCAAACTCAGCAGGATGAGTGATGGGGCTGGGAATGAGACTGCTATGGATAAGGGTGATCTTCCATAGCATCAGCCGTCCTATAGTTAGAAAGCAGCCAAGACCAGGACAGACTGAAAGACAGTGGTAGGTCCTCAGTGTTCGTTCTTTCTTCTTTTCTTCCCTCCCTCCCTCCCTTCCTTTCTTTTGTCTTTTGGAGACAGGGTTTAGCTATTTGGTTCAAGCTGGCCTTGAGCTCACTTTGTAGCCCAGGCTGTTTGCAAATTAGCAAGAATCCTCCTGCCTTAGCCTCCTGAGTGCTGGGATTACAAGCATGCACCACCAAGCCTGGTAGTCCTCAGTATATTTCAATCATAAGTAAACTAGTTGGACCTGGTGGCTTGCATCAGTAATCACAGTTATTTAGAAGGCTGAGGCAGAAGGATTACAAATTTGAGGTCATCTGGGACAACCTTAAGTCTCTGTCTCAAAATAAAATTAAAAGGGCTCAGGACGTAGCACAGTGGTAAAACACTTGCTCTGCATGCCCCACCCTGTTTAGTCTTCAATAACAGCAGCAGCAACAACAAAGTCCAAGTTCCCATATACAATGTTATGTAATGGCATCAAAATCAGATGTCAAAAGTCCTCCTGGGCCCAGAGATCAGTGACAAACTTCTAAGTAGAAAGGAAATTGGCAGCATGTTTTGCAGCTTTCTGATCATCAGGAAGCATCACCTGTGCACAGCCAGCCACTGAGCTCAGGCCTGCAGAAGCTCCCCACCCATAAGTTGCAGGGCTGTGGAAGCCTCTACACCATTAATGGTCAGTATCTTCTACTGAGACCAAATGAAACTCAGCAAGAGAAGGCTGCAGGCTAGAGGCTGTCACACTGTGAGTGTAAAAGCGAGCACCTCAGTCATGTGTGCTACTGTCTCTGCTCACTGCAGAAGACAGCACACATCACTAGGGATCTGAACATAAGTAGCTGGCGAAAAAGTACAGGCTATGTCCCTTGTCAGAAATGCTTAAGACCAGAATTTGGGGGTGGAGTGTGGGTTGAGAAATCTTGGAGTGAGACTCAAATCTAAAAATGAAATTCTTTTAGGCTTCAGATACACCTCACACACATAGCCTGTGTCTTGACTGCAACTTGTCACCTGAGGTCAGGAGAGGAATTTCAACTTTGGCATCTTGCCAGTGTTCAAAAAGCTGTGGGCTTTGGAGTGCTTTGGACCTGGGACTATTGGATTGGGCATGAGCTGCTGGCATACTAGCAGCTCATGGATGAATCCCTGGTCTTACTGATGCTGAGCAATTTCTAAATGACATAATTACCATTTAAACATTCTTACAAGGAAATGCTCTGCACAGGCTTAAAAATTCAATGTGTAGCCCCTTCCTTTAACTAAGGTCTTAAGTCATGCAAAACAAGGTAAAACAAGGCTAACTCAATAGAAAAAAATGAAACTTTCATTGAACATTATTTGAAGTTACATAATTATGATGATGATATGCTCGTTTTCCCAATCCACCTGTTTTAGTAAAAGCAGCTATCATTATTATTAAAGGAATTATTTGGTAAATCATATGAAATTATGACTTTTATAAGTCTTCCCTACACAAATGAGCCAGGTTCCAGCGGTTCAACATCAGCCTATGACCAGGCAGTACACTGGGTAATTTGCAAAGATCAACTCTATCTTAATTACCTCCCTTGTCAATGGGATAAAATACCCACAACTTAAGAAAGGAGAGCTTTATTTTGGCTCACAGTTTGTAGCGTTTCAGTCTATGGACAGCTAGCTCCAAGGCAGGATAGCATGGCAGAGAGCCACTCTTGGCACAGAGGACAGGACATAGAGAGAGAAGGGTGGAGCATGGGAGGGAGATAAACTCTTCCCGACCATGTCCCTAGTGCTTGCCTCTTCCAGTCAGACTTTGCCTCCTAAACGCAAGTCAGCAATAGCATCCCTATAATTCAATCACCTTCCACAAGCCCTGCCTCTGCACACATGAAGCTTTGTGGGGATATCTAAACATGAACTATGGCGACAAGCTGGTGCTGTGACTGTCACACAAACCTTTAACTTTCACTGGAATTACAAAGAAGATAGAAATAAGACCTTCTAACCTGTACTGTAACATCATGTAACTCAGTTGTGTCCCAAATTTTCTGATCAAGGAGATTATGGAGCTACAGAGGAAACTGACTGATGATGTAGCGTGTGCCTAAGGAGAGTCCCATAGAGAGAAACCATTTTCTCAGGCTTTCACAGAGAGCAAATTGGTTAAGCAATGGCTGTGACTCATCCACATGGCTGACACTGACAAAGGGATCTATAAAGTGCGGTACAGGGTTTCAGGATAAATCCAGAGGGGATTTGACTGATCTTGGCAGATACAAAAGTTACATTTCTTGTTATATAGGTCTTGCTTTATCTTGGTCTTAACCATCCAGCAGAAAAGTATAAAAACGAGGTTTAAAAAGTAAAGCCATATTAATATGCTGAGCTGTGAAAGCCTCAAGTCAACAACTTCTGACATTGTTCGTCTTACAGAAAACCCACTACTACTATGGACTACTGGACTATATTGGAATATTTTGCTGAATTCACACACCTACAATATTTAAATGACAACGAAATACCCTTCTCTGACAAAACTAAACAAAAAAGGGTGATACAAATAAATGACCATTTTGTATCTGTATATTCAAAATAGGATAGATATACAGCTGCATTCTATTAATTCAATGAATAGAGAGGTTTGTTCTAATAGTGTTTGTGGACAGGATATCATGTCTGCATCTTGTACAATGAATAACCACTAAGACAACCATATGCAATGTATTAATTATTGAAACTGCTTGTAATCGATTTTGAAACTGTCACATTGCTATTGATTCTCAATAAAATTATTTAAAAAATTTTTAAAAACCATGAACTATAACAAGCTAAATCCCTTTCATGCCTCTCAAGGAGCTGTCTTCATTACATGCTTCAGAGAAGATGGGTACAGGGTGTCAACACGCACACTAAGGTGAACAGCTTGCAGCAGCCATCACCCTCCCCAAGGCACAGCATTCTATTTGAAGCTCCTACTGGATTATCTTCACGTTTTGTCAAGAAAGATGCTGCTTTCTTTAAGCAAATGCAGATCTCACATCCAACTATCAGAACTTCTCCCTATCCCTTTATTCTGTGCATCAATAGACTTAGAATTAATTTAGGTAACTGTACCACTATGGAAACTCCAAGTCCAAATGCTATACAGTTAAAAACTCAACTCAAAGTGGTTGAAATGATAACATTTATTATCACATGTAATGCTTAATGTAGACACAGGGCTGGATCCAGGGGTTCTCACTGCTATGTTCCACAGCATCAGCAGATAAAGATAGCCCCATGCTTCCTGGCTCAGCTCCATGAGGGATACTTTCCCCACCCCTTGATCTGGATGGAGTGACACAGGACATGTCACCTCTGGACAGGGGTTGATGGATGCCATGCATGGCAGTTGATTTCCAAACCCATGCCAATCACTGGCATGATAGCAGGTCTGCCATGTCTGGCTCTAATACTCTATACTTAGCCCAGTCTCACATGTGAGGATCCTCTGGGGCAACCACAAGACCAGATGCCTCAGCCCTGCTCCAGACCAGTTAAATTGCAGTCTCTAGGGAAGAAGACCCCACCATAATGTCAGGGCCTGGATGTGTGCCCTCATATCCTCTTTCATTCTCAAAGACCCACTTGGAGTTTAATATCTCTTTCTTGAGTCACATGGTCTGTGAAAGGGGCATGAGCCCTGGATAAAGTTGGGCTTCTATTAGAGCTAAAAAGGGGAATACAAGATACCAGACAAGCTACCCAGTGTTCATTCCACACAGGCACAGCCACAGAAGTCACAGAAGTAAGGCAATGTGGGTCCTAATCCAAGGTTTCAATAGGTCCAGGAACTATACTGCCCTTACCATTACCCAATGGACAGCTGCATGTCAGACAAAACAACTAAATAACCTTAGGGTGCTATGATGTGAGACAACTGCATAAAAGACTAAAAAACCTGTACAGGACAAAAGCCACTTCACCTGCATAGCCTCTAGCTCAGCTAGGGAGGTGACCTCCTCTGCCCAGGCCCTGGATGGCTGGCTCTGCTCTGTGTTTTTGTGACCTGGTGGTACACTCAGCTTGGGAAGGGTAAGGCAAGTCTAGATGTTCCAGTCATCCATTCCAGTTCCAGATATGACTTCCTCTAGACACAAGACCTTGAGAGCTCTGAATTTTTATTTATTATCATTTTAGCACCTAAAATGGATTATTTATGTTCAAGAAATACTAAAGTATTTCCAATAAACATTTGATAAATATTAACTCCAATTGTCACCGCCTGTCATTCTTTTTGATATTTGAATAGAAAGGGGTTCCAAGAGGTTACATAACTGAGATTGTCACCAGTAGAATGTATTCACAGCTGACAAGCTACAAATCTCACAGGAATTTAATTAGCTCAAGCACAACAATCTTAAAATGACAATAATCCTAAACATCCAGATCTTTTATCAGTGAGCTCATGAAGAACACTGAATGATACTGTTCCCAAAAGAATGCAGAATTCATAAAGTGATTATTAAAATCATTGTGATATTTGTGGCCTATATTAAAAAAAACCACCAAAAATGGATCAGCTATTAACTTTAGTAACCTACCATTATGTCATAGAAGAAGGCACTATTTATGGGTGAACTTACAAAAGTTAATGCCAACCCAAGAAAATATGAAGGTCACAAGATGTTTTAAAATAAAATATATTAATTCTTTTCCATTATAAATTAAAATCTGAAAATCAGAATCTGATTATCCTTAAACAAACACACAAAAATCTTCTTCCCTACCCCTTCCCAGAGCATTCACCTTATTCATTGTTTCTTCTCTCTCTGTTCCTTAAGTACTCCCGGTTCCTAATAATCTACCATCTGTTGTCAAAAGTTTATCTCTATTCTTATGTTCTTGACCTTTGGCTTACATATGGCTCCAATCATCATGCTATTATATTAAAAAACAAACAAACCTGTTTTCTCTTAAAAAAAAAAAAAAAAGAAACACTTACAGAACATTTTTACTTACCGTTGTATTACAACCGTTACACAACCAAGTACACAGAAAAAGCTTCTGTACTTCTCTTTTGAAGGTGACAAACTAGAGTATCATAGAACTGAAGAGACCCAGAGTCAGATGAGAAACAGCAGGAGAGGAATGAGGCCCATTGACTGATGCTGGGACATCTCCTAACTTGGGGTTTACCCCATCTCCCCTGCATCCAGCCCAAGCCCCAAGCCTCAGTGAATGACATTCTCCTTGGTGCTCACGGTCTGTACTTTTCACTTCTTTAAGAATGACAGGAAACTAGAAGGAAGACTTCTGGAGTTGGCAAAGAGGATCAGAGGGAGGAGGAGAAAAGAAATAATGAGATCAAAAATGATCTAGACATATATAAATGCACCAATATCCCCAAATGAATCTCATCCTGTACAACTAATATCTACACATAAATAACTCCCAAACACATTCCAGATGCTATCATGTGAACTCCAAGATTCTCATGTCCAGCTACTTTTTGTACAGTATCCTTAGGACTTTCTTTACAGTGACCTCAAATCAAGCATATTCCACACCAAACTAAACTTCTCATGCAAATGTATCTCCCTTTCTAAGTGTGCTGGTGAGTTAGTTATATCCTGATCAAACCATAATCCACTTAGATTGCTCTCAGTTTGCTGGACTGGAAATACACAAGCCAAATGTTTTTCTGATATCCTTCAAAACATGGAACAATCACTTGACCACCTCAATGTTATCAACAGCTAAAATGGAAACACTTAGCTTATGATTCTTGTTGGACTGCTGTGTGAATTTGGATCAGAGTGGACAGAAGGGGACAGTTCTCAGCACACTCCTTTGGAAACCTGACCTCTCTGTCCCACCAGACCTCCTGAATGACAGTTTCAAATGAATAACGTTGGAAGGTTATTGTTTTTAAGACAAAACACTTTATTTGTTGGACCAACAGGCTAAACATTATACAAATGAAAAAAATGTCTGGAGAAATATTAGACCAGTATGACAAAATATTTATTGAAAAACTTTGTCAGTAAAAATCTTACATTAAATATTTTGCTTTTCTATCATATGGCTACCTAATGTATAATGAAGAGGCAGCTTACTAGAATCTTAGGGCATAGGACATCCTTAAAATGCTATGTATTTGAGGGCTAGAGAGATAGCTTGGTGGTCTAAGCACCACTCTGGCAAGCACAAGAACCTGGGTTCAATTCCCAGTATTACATGCCATGCTACCCTGGAACCCTGAGCGCACATAGCTAGCCACCAAAACCAGGCATGGTGGCTCATGCCTGTAATCCTCGTGAGGCTGAGACAGGAGGATACTATGAGTCCAAGCTACATACCAAGACCCTGTACCAGATAGATAAAAAGATTTTTAAAAAATGCTATGTACTTGAGTTGAAGAGAATTCTGAAGGCATAAATTAAACCTGCACTGGTTACCAAACCCTTTAGCCTTTCTCTGTGTCACAGAAGATAACCAGATTCCAGATAGTGGCTGGCTTTCCATTATGTCTCAGATGCCTGCCTCCTTGGGGCGCTTCTTCCGCACAGAGGACACAGACAGGTGAGAACTCTTGAGGCGTGGGCAGCACGGAAAATGATGCTGAACCCCTTATGGTGAGGGACCACACTGCCTTTACTCAAGGAAAAGAATGCTCAAGCTTGCTTAACAGAAGCAGGAGTCATGTACAGTAGCTGATAGATCCTAAGTTTGAGAAAAAGCTAGGCAGCACAGCCTGAGAAGGGGTGAGGACAATCTCAAGATAAAGGATTCTTATCACTGTAACCCTGTCCTGGTTTTGGCAACTAGGAGCACAGCTAACTGTTCTCCAGGAGGCCAGGAATATGGCCACAGGCTACGTTAACAGTCACAACCTATAGTCAATGGCCCAAGAGTCTAGGAGTCCTGGAGGCAGTGCCTAAGAGCCTGCAGCTGAGCCCCACTTCTGGCAGGCAGGGGAAGGAGGAAACTCAGTATGTCATGAAACAGCCACACATAAACAAAGGCAGGGCCAGCTCCCTACCCTCATCCTCATATTCTGAGGTGATCCTGGGGATCTAGTCCTAGGCTAGGCTGGGGGAATGGATCAGAGGGCTCTACTTGGGGAGTGAGCCTAAAAGGTATTCATTTGGTGCTGGACTGGAGGTAGGTAGCTTGTAGGCAGGCAGATGGTTGCAGGAAGACCTAGCTACCTGGAAGGAGGTGGCCTGGATTCAGAGGGCACCCACAGGGCTCAGGTTTGAGTTGGAAATCAAATCCAGAACTGAGGCAGGAAACTGCACAGCAAGCAGGATGAATACTGCACTTACGGTTAGCCTAGCAGAAGGAAAACTAGACACAGTCTCCCCATAAGCACAAACTGCACAGGCCTTCTTCTACAACACAGAGAACTGGGATCCAGGCTAAGGGGCTCAGAGAGGCAGGTATTTGATAAAAAGAACTATAAGCCACGAAGGTGAGAGTTCTCTTCTTTGGAAACTGAAAACTATAAAACCCAGATAACAAAATAAAGTAGATACAAATAAATGGGAGGATATTCCATATTACAAAATGAAAGAGTACTGAACTGGGCATTGGTAGCACACATCTATTATCCTAGCATTTTGGAGGCTGGTGAGGAGGATCACTGTAAACTTAAGGTCAGCCTGGGCTACATGAGTTCAAGGCCAGTCTGGACTACTGTCTCCATTACTTATCTCTCTTTGCTGGGACAAAATACCCAACACCCAAAATTAAGGAAGGAAAGGTTTATTTAACTCACAATTAATGGAAGTTCCAGTCCATACTCAGCTGGCTCCAAGGCTGAGTGGAATGTGGCAGAGAGCAGCAGTTCATGGCAGCGGAAAACAGAACGACATGCAAAAGGGAGAAGTAGTGGCAGAGCAGCAGAGGCAGAGAGCAAGCCTCTCTTCCTTACTTAAACTGCAGTCAGGCTATCTGCCCCAGGCTGGGTGTAGCACTCACACCCATAATCTCAGCATTGGATCATGAATCAATCGCAAAATTTAGAAGCCCACCCCAGTGACTACGAGGCTTTGGGAATATAAATCCTAACAACTACAGAGTAGAAAAAAATTATAGAACTCGAAAAAAATTAAAGTTCATATTGCTAAAATGTTCATAGTACCCAGTGATTTACAGATTGAATGCAACCCTTACCAAAATTCCAAGGCCATTTTTTCCACAGAAATAGAAAAAACAATTGTAAAATTCATACAGAACCAGAGAAGTCCCCCAAAAGCCAAAGTATTCTTGAGCAAGAAGAAGAAAGCAGGCTCACTTTCTTACTTCAAATTATATTACAAAGCCATAATAATCAGAGCATAGCATCAGATTACTGGCATAAATATAGACATATAAGTCCATGAAAGAAAACAGAGTCTGGGAAAATGTGTACGCGTGCATACACACACATACACACACACATACATCCCACATGCATATGTACTCTCTCTCAGCTGATTTTTGAAAAGGACACCAGAAATACACAATAAGGAAAAGATAGTTTCTTCAAGAAATGGCATTGGGAAAACTGGATAGCCACGTGTAAAAGAATGAAGCTTGACCTGTACCTTATACCATATGTAAAAAGCAACTTAGTATGAATTAAAGACAGAAATATAATACCTGAAACT
>NW_004524621.1:2899564-2912261 GCF_000260255.1 Octodon degus | reverse complement strand
ATATATGTGCAACAAAACAAATGGAATTACATCAGACTAAAAAGCTTCTTCAGAGAAAAGGAAACAAAAAATGAAAAAACATCCTAAGAAAGGGGAAAACATTTGTAAACCACTTATCTGACAAGGAGTTAATATTCAACATATATAAGCAATTCATACAGCTACATAGCAAGAAGCAGCCCAATCAAAAATGGGAAACAGACCTGAGTAGACATTCTTCTAAAACAGACAACCAACATGTAGTATATGAAAAGGTGATCACTTATATATTAGAGACAAAAAAAACAAAATCACAATAAAGATACCATTTACACCTGTCAGAATGTCTATTACTAAAAACAAACAAACAAACAAACAAACAAACAAATAAAAAACTAAGACAACACTTAGTATGGAAGCAGGAGGATTACCTGGGTCCCAGAGTTCAAGGTTCTCCTGGGCAACATAGCGAGATACTATTTCAAATAAAAATACAGTTGAACAAGGTAATGTTGGTGAGGATATGGAGAGAGGGAACCTGTGTGCCCTACTTTTGGGAATAAAATTTGATATAGTTATTATAAAAAACAGCAGGGAGGTTTCTCAAAACATTAAACATAGAACTACTCTCTGATCAATTCTGATTATACAGTATGCCCCACAGGAAATACACTCAGGATCTCCATGAGACCTCCACCTCATGTGCAATGTAGTATTACTCATAATGGTCAAGATAGACAAACACTTGTGTCCACAAACTAATGGATAAAGAAATTGTGCTATAAGTATAATGGAGTATTATTCAGCTTCAAAAAGGAAGAAAATGTTGTATATGTTGGCACATGACTGCAATTCCACCACTTGAAGAGGCTGAAGCAAGTGGATCATCAAGTTCAAACAAGCCCAGTCTGGGCAACTTAGCAACTCAGTGAGACCTTGCTTCAAAATGCAAACATTTAAAAAGGACTAAGGATGTAGCTCAGTGTAATGTAAAGATTCCGAATTCAATGGGCACTGTAAGTGAAATTAAGCCAGACACAGACTGAATACTGCATGATTTCATGTGTGAAATCTAAAAGAGCCAAACTCCCAAAAGCAGAGAATGGGGTGACCCCTCCTCCAGAAAGATAGCCCTTAGACCTGCCCAATAGGAGGGTTGGTGGGTAACAGGCTCTGGTTTTTGTTTGTCTATAATGTCTTTATTTCATTTTTGCTCATGAAAGACATGAGGGGAAAGGAGTATGCAAATCTGGGGTGACAGTTATTTTCTCTTACATTAAGACAGTGAAGGGGGGCTGGAGAGATGGCTCAGTGGTCTAAAGCACCTACTTGGAACAAGCTTGGCAAAGCACAGGGACCGCGGTTCAATCCCCCAACACCACATGCCAGCCAGCCCCGCCCCCTGGTGGGCTGAGCTGGCCACACACACACACACACACTCTAAATAAATGTAATAAAAAAATAAAAAATATTAAAAAAAAAAAAAAAGACAGTGAAGGGCCAGGGAGATAGCTCAGTAGAATAAGCGCTTGCCTGGCAAGTGCAAGGTGCTGAGTTCAATTCCCTGTACTGCAAAAAAAGGGAAAAGAATGACACGTAAAACCTTGTCAGACACAAAAGTTACATTTCTTGTTATATAGGTCTTGCTTTATCTTGGTCTTAACCATCCAGCAGAAAAGTATAACAACGAGGTATAAAAAGTAAAGCCATATTAATATGCTGAGCTGTAAAAGGCTCAAGTCAACAACTTCTGACATTGCCAGTCCTATGGATAACCTTACTACTATGGACTACTGGACTATATTGGATTATTTTGCTGAATTCACATACCTACAATAGTTAAATGGCAATGGAATACCCATCTCTGACAAAACTAAACAAAAAAAGGGGAGATATAAATGAAGGACCATTTTGTATCTGTATATACAAAATAGGATAGCTATACAGCTACTTTCAATTCCATGAGAAGAAAGATTTGTACTAATAGTGTTTGGACAGGATATCATGTCTGCATCTTATACTATGAATAACTACTAAAAAGACAACAATACACAATGTATTAATTATTGTAACTGTCCTACTAAGCTGTTTTGAAACTGTCTCATTGCTATGTTTCTCAATAAAAAAAATAAAAAACCCCATTGTTTACTTAAAATAAATAAATAAACAGAAAAAAAGACAGTAAATAGCTGCTGTTAAAGGAAGAATGACCAGTTATGCCTATACCTTGAAGGTTGACAGCTGTGAGGATCTTCTCTGTCTTTATTCTGCCTGCTCACGGTGATATATCTAAGTGTTCCTCTCTCTTGATTGATTCTGCTTACAACTAGGTGAACTTTTGAAATTAAGGCTTGGTTCTTTCATCAGTGTGGGAATTTCCCAATTTACTCTTCAAATGTTGCTTCTGTGCCATTCTACAATGCTGATTGGTGGTACGATGAGTTCTAAGTGTCTCCTCTGTATCTTTTATCTGCTCATGGCACCCATCTCTGTCTCCTGGCACGTCTTTCTATGTAATTTCTGCAGATCTATCAATTTTATTCTCTCTTCAACTATGTATAATCTGCTGTTAAATCAGGCTAGTAAACTTATAATTCCATCTAATTATAATGTTTGTTCCAGAAACACTATTTGATCTTTTTTCAGATCTCTCAACTCTTTACTCATAGGTTAATTCCTTCTGCATTTTGTTTTGCTTCTCAGTGCTGGGGATCAAACCTGGGGCCTACCACAGGACCAATCACTATGTCGGGCTCCCAGCTGCATGTTAGTTTTCTACATATACTAAACTGACTTATTTTATATTGGCCTGTTAGTCCCCGTTTCTGAAACCCTCTGCAGGTCTGATAATATAAGCTTGTTGTTTCTGCTGGCTGTCACTGATAATATCTGCTCTTCTTTTTGTAATTTTAAGATTTGAGCATGGATCCTGGAATTCTATCTATAAGAATTCTTTAAGGATTTAGCTAAAGTTGGCTAGGCAGATAGCTCAGCATTTTAAGTGCCTGCCTGGCGAGCCCAACAACCTGGGTTCCACTTCCAGTACCACATTCTGTGCTGGCCCTGGAATCCCGGGTGCACCATGCCAGGCCTGGTAGTGCATGCCTATAATCCCAGTGCTGGGCAAGCTAAGACAGGAGGATCACTACCAGTCTGAACTGCGTAGTGAGACCCTGTATCAAATAAATTAAAGAATTCTCCAGAAAAGATTTACATTTTTCTCTAACTGGGACCTATACTAGTCAGTGTTCTTTAGAGAAACATAACCAAAAGGATGTGAGAGTGGAGGAACGGATGGATTGGCAGACAGTGATAAAGTGATGTGTTATGAAGACTGGCTCACACAATTACAGGTTGACAATTCCCAAGATCTGCAGTCAGGCAGCCAGCCAGCTGGAGACCCAGGGGAGCTGATGCATAGTTCCATGCTGAAAGGCAGAAGCTTTGGAACCCAACAAGTACTGTTCCCATTTGAATCTAAGGGTAGGAAAATACTGTGTCCCAGCACAAGCACCCAAGAAGAGCTGTCTCTTACTCAGCCTTTCTGTTTTCTTCATACTGTCAACTGACTGGGCAAGGCCCACCACACCAGGGAGTGCAATCTGCTTCTTCTAGCCCACTGATGCCAACGTTAGCCTGCTCTGAAGTACCCTCATAGAGACCTGAGAATATCTGACCAAATGTCTTCATGCCCTATGACCCCTAAGAGTGACACACAAAATTAACCCTCATAGGGACCCTCTCAGGTGGTTCGACAAGCCTTCATGAGGATTGCTTTTTTTTTTTTTTTTGTGGTACTAAGGATTGAACTCAGGACCCTGCGTTTGCCAGGCAAGAACTTATTCTACTGAGCTATCTCCCCAGCCCCAAGCCTATGATTATTAATTCTCAGGAGAACCTCCAACCCTGGACTATGCTTAATGCCAGAGGTCAAAGTCACTTTCCTGGGCCGGGGAGATGGCTCAGTGGAATAAGTGCTTCCCTGGCAAGCACAAGGGGCCTGAGTTCAATCCCCAGTTCCACCAAAAAAAAAAAAAAGTCACTTTACTAAGAACCCATGGATTAGGGCTAGAGTCTTTTTCTTACTCTTAACACTGCTGGAAGCAGTGGGGTTCCCTATTAAGCTATCACTGGGTGGACCCTAGTTTTGGTCTCTGTGTATGCCCTGTGAACTATAAAAACTAGAGGTCAAGTTTGATCAAGAAAGTGAGTTCTCTGTTAACCTCTGTCTTCTACTTCTCTGTGGCTTTACTGCTCTGGATATCTTTTTGCCTAGCTCCAGGGAACATTTTTAAAATGCTTTTTCGTGCCCCACCCAACACCTTGTGCAGTGAGGAGTGCTGGCAGGAGTCCAACTCTCCCAACTCATGGCCTGGAGGGAGCGGGAGCTCAGGATCTGATCTTGGTATGTTCTCAAACCAGAGCCATCAGGATTCCCTAACATGCTGGATGTGGGTGTGAAAGATAAAAGACTCAAAATAGAGTCCCTGCAAGGTTTTTCAATGACTTTAAAAATCAGAAAACAGGGCTGTAATCAACTCAGCCTGGGAAGGACACAGGTAGAGCTGGTGTAGGGGAAGACTAGGAGTTTGTGTGAACTGTCTACATTCATTAGTTGTCCATGTGGAGATGCCAAACAGACAGCTAGATCCATGAGTCTGGGACCTGGGAGGAAGGTCTGGGATGAACACAAGTCTGGTAGAATTTGGTTACTGCTTAGTATCACTCAAATGTCAGACAGAGAGCACATGCCTCCACGCCCTCTTAGTACTGTGACACAAGCAGGAAACAGGGCACCACAACTACAAGGGTGATCATAACACTGTTTGCATTAGCAGTTACATAACATGTGGTCACCATCCCAATACACTCTGTCCTTGTCAGCTATTTGCTAGAGTTCTATGCCAGTTTTGTGGCTTAAGAGGAATGTGAAGAATTTG
This sequence comes from Octodon degus, assembly GCF_000260255.1. Lineage (NCBI taxonomy): Eukaryota > Metazoa > Chordata > Mammalia > Rodentia > Octodontidae > Octodon > Octodon degus. Next base: position 2,907,342 of record NW_004524621.1, on the reverse strand, counting down.
GGCCAAGCCTAGGAAAAAGCCAGCCATGTAGATGAATAAAGGAAGGAAAATGAAATGCAGCAAAGGTTAGCAACAGGAGTGAGAGATCTGGTCAGGGATGATGAACAGCTGGCCCCAAAGACTTCATCACAGAGGTCTGGATGCCTAGAAGTAACTTCTAGGCAAAGTAAAATAAAGGGAAATGAGCTTCCACTGTAGTATCAAAACTCAGATTAAAAATAAAATGGAAAATTAACACCTATTTGAAACCTATTATCAGGTAGAAATTCCCACCTTACTGATCAGAAAAACAGGATTCTAAAAGGTTAGCCAAGTATGAAAGCAGTTATTCAAAACTGGGTTTAGTGAGGTCAAAACACTGAGAAATGATTTTAATGAGTTTAAAGCCTGTGTTCATTAGCATTTCAGGGGCGTGGGGGTTACTGGGAATCGAACTTAGGACCTTATGCTATGCTACTGAGGAGTGTGTGTTTTCTTTAACTACATCAGCTAGGGAGACAGCTGAGCAGCATAGTGCCTGCTTGGTAAATGCAAGATCCTGAGTTGGATCCCCAGTACCAAAAAACAAAAACAAAACAAAACAAACCCTAAAATATCAAATTTCCTAACAGGAGAAACAAAGTAGGAATTCATTGTGAAGGGTAACAAGATCTTTCTTCCAGATCTTCTAAAAATTAAAAGAAATTCTTACAAGTCTAGTATATTTTCATCAAATTGATCTACCTAAAAGCAGCCAGTGTTTAGATTCTCTCCCAGCCCTAAATAGTCCTGACTACATAGATCCTGAACATGCCAGCACCAAGGAGCACACAATATTTTTCAGGACACTATTTTGCTTCTATTTTCCTGTCTTGTGATAAAACAAATATTCACTGTTCTAAAACATACACAATTTTGGACCAAACTTAAAATAATTCAATAGACAACTAGCAGTCAAGCACCCTAGGCTTAAGGCCTTGTTTTATTTGATTTTAGCATGAACAATTATGAAAATACCACAAAAGATGACCATGCAATGGGTTTGTAGGATCTGGGCTATGCTCACGTCTTCAAAGAATGAGTAAGTGTCTTATCTACATAGATAAGAAAGCCTGTGATGTCCTGGAAGCAGAAAATTGCATTCTGATAACTTATCACCCCAGCTGCTCAAGTTGAAGGGGAAAAACCCCACCACATCAAAGAGCCTGATCTATAACAAATTTTAGAATACTCAGAAAAAACACTCATGGGTTGCTTTCTGCTAACAGAGCTGAATGAATGAGGACATGCATGATTTTCATTCAGTCCAGGAACATTTCTTGAATGGCAAAGCCAGAAAATTCACCCATTCTGTTTTTCTGAGGAGAACAGCTCTTAGAAGGCTGTTGAGGGGTTGTGGGCAGCAAGGCAGCCTAAAAAGACTTGAGCATTCTGTTTCAGGGCAGCATCCCTGCAAAGCCACCTGGATCAAAGGTTTCTCCCCACCGTCACCGCCAGGAACTGCCTGCTGGCCAGTGGCTTGGTGAGAGGTCAGGGCTCAGACAGACAGAGTTCAGGCCCAGCTGTGGGGGCAGAGGCTAGCTGAGGGGCAGACTGCTTGCCCAGAACATGTAAGGCCTTGGGCTCTATCCCTAGCACTGCCAGAAGTGAACAAAACTAAAATCAGCAAGCAACTTTGCCTCTATGCATCTCAGACGAAACAGAAACACCTCATTTAGTCTTAAAGCTGCTTGATAGGAAACTCATGTGACATGAAGCACTTACAGCTGTGACTGGTGCTCAGCTGGGTCTTCTCACCCAACTACTCCCTCCCTCTCACCACCTCCCTATCTGCAAACTGCCACTCTCCTCTACCTGGAGAATGCTCAGAAACCCCCTCCCACTCCACAATTCCAGAGAGGAAAAGCTGTCCACAGAGAGAAAAGCTGTCTTATCAAGCAATAGTCTGGGGGTAGAGTGTTATCATGGGAGTACAAACTTAGTCCCTGGGCCTGCCCTCAAACTGTGGAATGTCTGGGGGTTGCCCTACCTGGCAGCTGACAAGGAAGGGACCTGCTGTATGTAGTTTGAACAGAAAACATATTGCCAGTTTGATACTAGCAGAAAACAGACTTTTTCTTTTCTTTTAGGTACGAGGGATTCAAACTTAGCTACGAACCCAGGAATTCTCAGGATTTTATTTAGTTTTATTTATTTATTTATTTAGAGACAAGGTCTTGCCAAGTTGCTTAGGGTGGGCTGACATTGGCGATCCTCCTGCCTCAGCCTTCCAGAATGCTGGGATTACAGGCATGTGCCATTATGCTAGCAAGACATTGATTCTTGTGTCTGAGACAAAGAACTTGCAGTCACAGCCATGCCTGAGTATCATTCAGTGTGTGTGGTGGTTCAAGAGCCAATGCCATAGGTCCACTCAGGCTACAGGCTGCATCACAGCAGACGGAGCCACAGCCAGGGCGGCCTAAACCCTTACATTGGTGGTTAGTCAGGTAGACTAACCTGTGCTCTAGGGGAAACATTATCTCTGAGTTCAGTGCAAAGGCCTTGGATTCAATCCCCAGGACTGCAAGAAAAATAAGAAAAGCTTATAAGCAAGTCCGCACTTTGCCCTGGAGAGAGATAGTATCTGTATCCTTTAACAAAGCTCACTCTGCACACATTCCTGGAAAGACAGCCAGAAACCAAGGTCTGTCATCTGTTCACAGAGCAGAACAGGAGATGCTGTGTCTCTGCAAGTGTCAAAAGCTAAGGCAGTGCCCATCAGCATTTGGGCTGGAAGACTCAGTATGGCAAAGAACGGAATAACCCCGACTTAACACAACTGCAATGGGAAAGTGTCTGGTAAAAAGTGAAGAAGTAGGGCTGGAGAGATAGCTTGGCAGTCTAAGCACCTCCCTGGCAAGTGCGAGGACCTGGGTTCAATCCTAGGTACCATGCTGGCAATGCACTGAGCCGGCCACTGAAACTGGGTATAGTGGTGCATACCTGTAATCCCAGTGCTGGGAGGCTGAGACAGGAGGATCACTGTAAGTCCAAGCTGCATAGCAAGACCCTGTACCTACCAAGTAAATAAATTAATAAATAAAGTGAAGAAATAATTTTCACATTCATATGGAAAGAAGAATGGCTTACAAAGTCAAAACCTAACATAATAATGAACAAATCTGGAGTAGTCATGCTACCTTACTTAAGACTTACTACAAAGCCATCAAGACTGACTGCACAGTATGGATCAGTCATAATGATACAAAACTAGATCAGCAGAACAGAACAGGTCCCCAAACTAGCTGCCACCTATCTCATCAGTTCATGCTCAATGCAGGAGCAAAGACAGTTCAAGTAAGAGGAATCTCTAGCCAGTGGTGCAGCGCAAGCAGAGAGCCTTGTGCCTGATAGGTTCTGGCCCTAGTACAAACTGCTAAATCATCATGGTGGTCATCTAATATGTCTGAAGACCTTAAAAGAAAAGCCCATCTTCCCCAAGACCACCTCCCCCCTTCTCCAACTCTATCCAGGTGCAGTTTCCTTTTACCCTTACCTCCGCCTCAGGGAAGACCCCCAATCAGCTCACTCAGGTGTATCTAAACATCCTCTTCCAACTCCACCCTCAACAAAAGGCCATAAAAGCCTCAGCCTCCTTTGTTCCAGTCCAGAGAATTACTTATCTTCCCCATATTTTCTCCACGTCCTCAAAGAAAATAATTTCTCTTTCCCTTTTTCCTTCTGTCTGTTTCTCTGCTGCACCAGGCACCTGAAAAACCCTATCAGTGCCAAAGAAGCCAAAAGACACCTCTTGCCACACACCAATGTCAAATCAGATAGGTCATGTAAACAAATGTAAAATGAGAAACTATAAATCTGTCAGGAGAATAAAACACATCAGAAAACCTTTAAAACCTTGATTTGGGTAAGGATTTCTATACTAAGAACATGACTTGTATAAGAAAAAGTAACAAACTTCACCAAAAACCAAGATCTCCTTTTTTTTTTTTTTTTTTTTTTTTTGTACACAAGGTCTTACTATGTAGCTCAGGCTTCAAATTTAGAGTGATCCTCCTACCTCAGCTTCCCGAGTGCTAAGATTACAGATGTGCACCTCCATGTCCAGCACAAGATCTGCTTTGCATAAGATGCTCTGAAGAAAATGAAAGAAAAGCCACAAAGTGGGGGAAAATGTTTTTCCCATGCACGTGACAATGGACTCATATGTGGAGCACAACAAAAACCATGAGTGCTCCACATCAAGAAGTAACTCCACACTGCTGAAGTAGCAAGAGAACACTTCATCCAGGACAAGGGGCACAAAAACACCGATGACAGATACTCAATACCATCAGTAACATCATATAGCATATCACATTTATCTAGCTGTTCCCCTACCCACACCTCAACCCCCTGCCCACCAGTGTCTGGGAATTAAACTCAGGGAACTTGCACTTGGATACATCTCGAGGTCTTTTTGTTTTGAGACAAGGTATGGCTAAGTTTCATAGGTTGGCCTCAAACTTGTACTCCTCCCACCTTAGTCTTTCAAATAGCCAGGATTATAGCTACCACCATGTGCCACACTGCACAGCAGAAATAACATCTTGACACATTGCTCCTGATTTTTATTCCACTAATACCTCCTCCTGCTGTAGAGGCACAACACACAATTGTGTGAGAAGTATGCATGTAACAATACTTACCACTCAAAAGCCACCACAGCAAAGGGATGAATCCAGGACTCTCACTGATGTATTTTAAGCCTTTCAAATTGATGCTCACATTGTACAGGGACATTAGCATTAACCTGAAATGCAAAAAGATCAGTGTTGATGTGCTGATCCTTTCCTAACTCCCCCACCCTCCTAGACACTACAGGACAGGCTCTTCCACCTGGTCTTTACAGTCCTCATCAAGGAAGTAGTAACAGAAGTGAGTTCATAGTACACACCACAGGAAAATTCATGGAGTGTGCTAGATACTGCAAGCAATAGCCAGCACAAGGAACCACAGACAGAGCCAGAACACAAAAGTTCTCAGGTACTACCAGCAGCAGCTACAGAACAGAAACAAGTATGTTTATTAAGTAAAAATACATCTAAAAGAAATTAAAGCATGATCAGAACACTAGGGCTAGGGCCAGGAAGATAGCTCAGTGGAGTAAGTGCTTGCCTGGTCCTGAGTTCAATCTCTGGTACCGCAAAAAAACCACAAACGAACAAACAAACAAACAAACACTAGGCTACCATTATGAATAACCAGACAATCAAAAACTAACAACTTACAAAAATTAAAACAAAACCTAAAATGCAAGATAACTGAATACATACAAAAGGGGAAACACGACACAGAAAACACAGCAAAGAAAGAAAAATGAATGGAGAGTCTAGTGTGAAAAGTTCAAGGCATGTCCAACTGGGGTACCACAAGGAAAAAATGTTTCAAAATCATATAGCCGAGACTTCTCTACAAATGAGGAAATAAAACCCCTTATATTCAGGAGTCATGAAAAAAATCTCAAGAAATACAAAAATGTAAGTCTACACACACTGCAGTCTAACTCAACACCAAAGACAGAGGTTTTTAGAAGCAACCCAGGAAAAAAGACAGAATGGGTACAGGATAGGACTGGAAGCTGAGCTCTCAGGAACACAGGCAGGTTAGAAGGTAGGGAAAGTACACTTCCAAGTGCAGAAGAGAAAGTAACAGCAGATTCAGAGTGATAAACCCACCAAAATTTCCAGCAAATGAGGTAAAGTAAAAATACTGTCAAAGAAAATCTAAGGTTTTACCACAAAAAAACCTAAACTTATAATAGAGTTTTAAGGACAAACATAGGGGGGCTTGTGGGTTAGCTCAGTAGTTTAATAGCCTGCATGGGCAAACTCAGTCAGGAGCAGGGATCGTGGTTTGGTCCCCATCTCCACATGCTGCACTAGACAGCCTGGACCGGGGGGGGGGGGGATCCTTCTCAAATTTTGGGGCTGGCCTGATAGCTCAGTGGACTAAAGCACCTGCTTAGGCAGAGCACAGTGGCCAGGGTTTGATCCCCGGCGTACTGTGCTGGCCCCACCCACAGGGCACGCTGAGCTGGCGACTGAAACTGTGCATGGTGGCACATATTTGTAATGGGATTACAGGCACTTGGGAGGCTGAAAACAGGAGAATCACTAAAGTCCAATCTACATAGTGAGATCCTGTAGACCCTGTCCTAAGTTCAGAAAATAAATAAAAAAATAAAGGACAAACGTAGAAACCAGCAAACTGATCTCAGAATAACATTGTGAGCTACTAGAAAGAATAGCAAGTAAGGGTGACATGCGTACAGGGAAACAAATTCTGGCAGTCAAATCAGTAACGATGTCTATCGTATGTAACCTCGTGGTTTTTCCAGCAAAGTAAGGAACACTCAACAAATGCATGCCAGGACCTCGGTATAAGGGCATTTTGCAGCCCTTCTTTGGGCCAAGAGAATAAAAAAGCACTGCTTACTCTCAAATAGGTACCAAATATACCAACACAAACTTTAAGTAGGGGCCAATCACTGGAACACAGAAGTAGAGGCAAGCCTGTATACAGCTACACCCCTGAAAGCTCCTGATCTCAGCAGCTCAGCAGGGGTGGGCCTGGTTAGTACTTGGATGGGAGAAACAAGCAAATTTTTAAGACCCTATCTTTATGAATTTAAGAGGAGAAAGGGAGGAAAGGAAGAATGGTGGAGGGGGCAGGGGTTTAGAAAAAAAACTAAAAAAACCAGAAATAAAATATGATGGAAGAAATAAACCCAAATATTTCAGTTTCCAATATTAATGGAAGAAAATTTCCATTAAAATGATTCCCATATAGTTAGGATAGATATACAGCTATTTTCTCTTAATTCAATGAGAAGAAAGATTTGTACTACTAAGTGTTTGGACAGGATATCATGTCTGCATCTTGTACTATGAATAACCACTATGAAAACAACAATATGCAATGTATTAATTATTGTAACTGTCATATTAATCGGTTTTGCAACTGTCTCACTGCTATTTGTTTCTCAATTAAAAAAAATGATTCCTACAGATCACTGACTGTTAGACTGGATGAAAACCAAAACATATATAACATATATAATTTTTTTTTTGAGACAAGGTCTTGCTATATAGTTCAGGCTGGCCTTGAGCTCACTTTGTAGCCCAAGCTGGTCTTGAACTCCAGACAGTCGTCCTGCCTCATCTTCTTGAGTGCTGGGATTACAGGTGAGTGCCACCAGGCTTAGCACCCTAAATATCTTTTTAAATTCACACCTAACACAACATTAAAGGCAAAGTGAAGTGTCGGCACAGACACACCAAGCAAACACTAACAGGAACAAAGGATGGAAGAGAAGGCTGAGGTTGCTATATAGAAAAGAAATGGTCTTACGGAGACACATTTTTACAGACAAAGGTAAGTATGTGACATTAAAAGTCAAGTTCAGTAGGAAGGTTATCACTCTAAGTTTGCAGGCATCTAATAATACTATATATCCTCAAAATTATATAAAAGTGCAATGAATGGAGATATAAACTGATGAGTCCACAATAAAGGAATAATTTAACATATGGATCATAGTAATTGATACATTATGTGGATTCTCTGATCCATCATGCAAATAAGTAAAAAACCAAAATTTAAAGTAAATTTTATTTTTTTTATTTTTTATTTTTTGGCTTAATGTTTTGTATTTTTTAATAATTAGAGAGGCTAATTTCTCTCTCTATTCATTAATAGTAACACATTTTTTGACCTAGGCCAAGCTAATAAAATAAACTTTATTTTTTTTTCTTCTT
>NW_004524621.1:2887619-2888414 GCF_000260255.1 Octodon degus | reverse complement strand
CTAGCTAACCTCATCAAAAAGAGGAAAGAAAAAATTCAAATACAAGCAATAAGGAATAAAAAGGGTGTAATTACCACAGACCCAGTGGAAATTCAAAGATTATGAATAGCTACTTTGAGAATCTTTACTTTCACAGAATAGAAGACACACACAAAATGGACAGATTCCTAGAAAGGTACAAATTACAACTGAATTGACAAGATATAATCTCTCTCAATAACCCAATAACAGCCAATGAAATATAAGATGTAATAAAAAACCTACCGACAAAGAAAAGTCCGGGTCCTAATGGATTCACAGCTGAACTCTAAATTCTACAAGAAATTTAAAGAAGATGTAGTCCCTATACTCCTCAAACTCTTCAATGAAATGGGAAAGGAAGCAATCCTCCCAAAATCATTCCTGGAGGCAAGTATTATACTGATAACAAAACCAGGGAAAGACGCAACTAAAAAAAGAGAACTACAGGCCAATCTCCCTCATGAACATAGATGCAAAAATTCTCAATAAAATCCTGGCAAATAAAGACTCTTCTCTGGACTCAGCTGCATGGACAGTGCCTCCCATCAGGAGGCAGGAGAGCTAGGGGGTCATGCGTGGGAGCCGTGCCCAGAGTATCCCTGCTGTTGCATCGTTTGAAGCTGACGACCTGTGTCTGTGTACTGCTGCCATCATCGTGTCCTCACTTGGCTTGCTGTTGCCCTCCGCCAGGCCCTGTCCCTCCCTGATACCCTTCATCCTACTCTTGGAACCCCAGGGCCAAGTTGGCTTTGAACTGTTGGGAAGCAGAGCTGG
>NW_004524621.1:2885115-2886439 GCF_000260255.1 Octodon degus | reverse complement strand
TTTTGTAACATGTTAGGAGTTAATGTTGCAAAGAGTAGTTTACATCTTCACTTTCTGAAGACACTTGAATTTAGGACCGACGTATCTGTGACAAGCATGCCAAGGATGGCAGGGCTAGCCACTTCACACCTGCCACCTTCCTACAGGTGGTCTAAGATGGGAGACAGGCAGCAGCCCACCAAACCCCATGCACCCGCTGCCCTTCTAAGGCAGTGTGTGACCGCACACCCCTCGGGCGTCCCATGGGAGGGCTGCGCTCGCTTACAAGGGCAGCTCCTTGTCTGCCCTCTCCTGAGCCCCAGAGAAATGCACTACCACTAAAGAAAGCCTCCCAACCCTGCCCAGCCTAGACCCCTGGGGCTCAGACAGCTGAGCCCCTTCAAAGTTGTTCAGTGTTTCTGTTTTGTTCCATTGTAGCTTTTCCCCCCTTTCCTGATGAGTGGTTCACAAAGAAAGATGCTCAGAAGGCCCGACAAGTGGGGAGGAGGGGCAATAGGAGGAGTAGTTAAGATGGGTGAGTTTTTGCCAAAGCTTGGGTAGAGAGGTGCAGACTCCCCTGCGCCCTCCTGAGTGGGAACTCCAGAGTGTCTCTTGTAGGAGAGGGGCCCGATGTGCTCCCCGCCCCCTCCCTCTTCCTCCTTCAGCTCTGTTGATGGCAGAGAAGACACCTTGCAGCCCGTTTCTCACTGGAGAGGAAACTTGTCATCTGGCTTTGCGGAGAAGGTTCCACCTTACGCTCATAGTACATTATCTTTACCATGTGCTAGGATTTCATTTAAAAGGACAAAAAAATGTAAAATACTTGAATGAGCTTGTATTATACCATCAATATTATTGAGAGTATCTGCTTCCCAGGCTGAAGTGATTCATTCATTATTCTAGTCCTGTTTTAGTCCTTTGTAATTTGTGGTAATTATGCTTTTCTTTTTAATACAAAAAATGTATAAAAATAAAAATATGAAAAGGCAAAAAAAAAAATCCTAGCAAATAGAATATAGCAAATCATGAAGATCATATACCATGACCAGGTAGGATTCATCCCAGGAATGCAAGGATGGTTCAATATTCAAAAATCTATAAATGTTACACACTACATCAATAGAACAAAAACTAAAAACCACATGATCATCTCAATTGATGCAGAAAAGGCTTTTGACAAAGTCCAACATTCATCATTCATGTTCAAAGCCCTACAGAAAATTGGAATAGATGGCCTCTACTTCAATCTGATAAAAGCCATTTATGAAAACCCAATGGTTAACATAATTCTAAATGGGGAAAAACTGAAATCTTTTACTCTTTGATCGGGTACAAGACAAGGATG
>NW_004524621.1:2870182-2884690 GCF_000260255.1 Octodon degus | reverse complement strand
TGGAAAGATTTTCCCTGCTCCTGGATAGGAAGAACCAACATTGTGAAGATGGCCATACTCCCAAAATTGCTGTACAGATTTAATGCAATCCCTATCAAACTACCACCAACCTACCTCACAGACCTAGAGAAATTGTTCCTAAAATTTATTTAGAACCAGAAAAGATCTAAAATAGAAAAGGCAATCCTGGGCAACAAAGATAAGGCAGGAGGCATTACAAATTCCTGACTGGAAATTATACTACAAGGCTACTGTGATAAAATCAGTATAGTATTGGCAACAAAATAGACCTGAGGATCAGTGGAATAAATTAGAAGACGCTGAAGCCTCTACAAACACACTCAGCCACCTTATCTTTGACAAAGGGGCCAAACATACTCACTGGAAGAAAGATAGCCTCTTAAACAAATGGTGCTGGAAAATCTGGTTCTCTACATGCCGAAAACTAAAACTTAACTTAGGTCTATAATCATGCCCTAAGCTAAAGTCAAAATGGATTAAAGATCTAAACATTAAAAGAGAAACACTAAGTCTCCTGGAAGAGAAAGTAGGAGGAACTCTTGAAGACATAGGGGTAGGCAAAGAGTTCATGAACAAAAATCAAATTGCACGGGAAACACTTGAAAGAATTAACAACCGGGACCTCTTCTTATTGAGAAGTTTTTGCACATCAAAAGAAATTACCAACAAAATGAAGAGGCAACCCACAAATTTGGAAAAAATCTTGACAAATAAGTACTCAGACAAAGGTCTGCTCTCTAAAATTTATAAAGAACTAAAAAACACTACGGCCCCAAAATTTAAAGACCCAATCCAGAAATGGGCATCCGAGATGAACACATACTTCTCAGAGGATGAAATTAAAGAGGTTTATAAATATATGAAAAAATGCTCCACATCACTAGCTATCTGTGAAGTGCGAATTAAAACAACATTAAGATATCATCTCACCCCAGAAAGAATGGCTATGGTAAAGAAATCAACGAACAACACTTTTGTTTGAGAGGCTGTGGGGAAAAAGGAACCCTTCTCCACTGCTGGTGGGAATGTAGACTGGTGCAATCGTTATGGAAATCAGTGTGGAGATTCCTTAGAAAACTAGGACTGGAAATCCCATTTAAACCAGCTATTCCTCTACTGGGAATTTTCCCGGAGAATCTGAAAACATCATTTCATAGTGGAAGACATGTGCCTATGTTTAGAGCAGCACAATTTGTGATAGTCAAATCTTGGAAACAACCAAGATGCCCATCACCTGAGGAATGGATGAAAAAGATGTGGTATTTTTATACAATGGAGTATTACTCAGCTATAAAGAATGATAAACTCAAAGCCTTTATATCAAAGTGGATGCCACTTGAAGCTATACTCATAAGTGAAATAAACCAGACACACGCATAAATATCATATAGCTTCCCTAGCATAATAACTCAAAAGAAGAAATACAAATAGACAGATATAATACAATTAAAGGAAAGCAATAATGTGAGGACTAGACAATGAAGAGAAAGCAAGGAAAAGAGCTAGGAAACATGACAGAGGCAAACCATAGTTATATGTACAAGATGGGTAAGACAATGATCCTGAGAATATTCAGAAGATTTTCAAATCTAGCAGTTAATTGGAAGGATTTTACCCTAACTATGTATACTGACACCTGTGACCTAAGCAACTGCATTGAAGATGGCAATTTTTAATAGTAGGTTCATGCTTGGAGTGCTCGTCTTTCTGTCTTCTGAATATGTGCTGCTTGTCGTGACACGCCAGTTGCTGCGTACTGTCTCTCGGGTAGATGATTGTTCAAAAAGGAGGGGGGTGGTGAAGGAAGGCAGGAGACAGTAAAAGGAGTGTTGTGGGACTGTCCTGCAACAATGTTGTACATGGTTATATTTCTGGACTTACGTGTAAACATATATAATTCTTTATTCCTATTTTTTAAATATAGTTTAATTTTTTAAATTTTTTAGTCATATTCTGTAGGTACTTAAAGTTTAATATATCAATACTTTATGAAAAATACCTGTTCCATGTTATGCCTAAGGCAATTGATATTCAGACAGATAGTGAAGTTAAGCTCTACTGTCTATGTTGTATGGTAATAACAATAAGTTTGTCTTCTGGAGGGTTAACAACCTAAGTTTGCAGACCAAAATTAGAGAAAAAGGAGGGCCACAAGGAAAGCCAACATTTTGGCCCTAGCCTTCCAAGGTCATTAAGACTCAGGACATATGAGAACCTGTACTGTAACATCATGTAATTCAGTTGTGTCCCAAATTTTCTGACCAAGGAGGTTATGGGGCCAAAGAGGAAAGTGATCGATGATGTAGAGTGTGCCTAAGGAGAGTCACATGGAGAGAAAACATTCTCTCAGGCTTTCACAGAGGGCAAATTGGCCAACCAATGGCTGTGACTCATCCACATGGCTGACACTGACAAAGGATCTACAATCTGAGGTACAGGGTCTTAGGAAAAATCCTGAGGGGATTTGACTGACCTTATCAGATCCAAAAGCTACAATTCTTGTTACATAGGTCTTGCTTTATCTTGGTCTTAACCATCCAGCAGAAAAGTATAAAAATGAAGTACAAGAAATAAAGCCATGTTGTTATGTCGAGCGGTAGGGGACTCAGGTCAACAACTTCTGACATTGCCTGTCAAGTGGAAGACCCAGTTCTATTATGGACTACTGGACTAGTTTGGAATATTTTGCTGAGTTCACACACCTATAATATTTAAATGATGGAACTAAACTCAAAAAAAGGGGGATATAGATGAATGACCATTTTGTATCTGTGTATTCAAAATGGTTACGATAGATACATAGTTATATTCTCTTAATTCAAGGAATAGAGTCATTTGTTCTAACAGTGTAAATAGGTTATCATGTCTGCATCTTGTACAACAAATAACCACTAGGAAGGCACTATGCAATGTTTTAATTATTGGAATTGTCCTACCATTTTGATTTGAAACTGTCTCATTGCTGTTTATTTCTCAATAAAATTATGGAAAAAAATTGTAAGTACTGAAAAAATTTAATAATAAGTAGTGCACTTAGTGGGGTTTTCATTTTTTATTTTGAGACAGGATCTTGCTACATCACTAAATTGTACAGACTGGCTCAAAGTTGTGATCCTCCTGCCTTATCCATCAGACTGCTGGGATTACAGGCATGCTCTACGATGCCTGGCTACATTAAAACTTTGAATACAAATGTAATTGGTAACGGTGCCATGCAAAGACATATGAGAGGCTAGAGAAAGAGTAAATCACTAATAATGATCCAGTCCATTAATAAGACACTTATAATAAATTATGACATAGTCATATATACCTGTTGCAAGAAATCTCTAGTAGTTTTCTGCTAAAATATCTAGTTTTCCCATGTCATAGGCTATGTATTTCCTTAGCTACACTTTAGAAGTCAGACACACACTAATTTGAAATTTAAAATAAAATGACAGTTTATCATAAGAAAGAAACACAGCTGGATTCTTTGTAAGCAGATCATCCTCAGACAGACATTTAAGCTGACTATACCACAGAGAACCTCATGAAGGGACAGCAAAGCTAGCCACTCCACAGCCAAATCCTAGCAATATGGGGTTGCAAAGGAAAGCTATTCATTACTCATTACTTTTCTTCAGGAATGGGTAGTCTCCAGATTGGGTGGGGTCCAATTACCCCTACAGGCAGAGGCAGGCAAGTTTGGAAGCTCAGGGTCAGCTCCTGGTCAGATTTGTCACCATTTCTTTTTGTGCCAGTCTCCTCCAATTTGCCCTTGAGTCTCACTTTATCTCAAAGAACATGGCACCTTAATAGCCTGCTTTACTTTCCCCCACTTATCACTAAAAGTTGCAACTGCCTGCTCCTTTTCTCTCAGGCTGCTATGTCAAAGTCTTGCCTAATTGTTCCCTGGCTCACTTTTTCAAAGCAAAGTTCCTTGGCTTGTCTTTATCATCTTAGAGCCTAGCACCCAGACTGGACACAGCAGGAAATCAGCTCATATATTTGATGTGAACCAACATCTAGAGACTGAAAGCCTCAGCACTTTTTTTCTTTTTTTGTACCAGGAATTGAAATCAGGACCTTGTGCTTGCCAGGCAGGTGTTTGTGTTGCTGAGCTATATCCCTAGCCCCATCAACATTTTCCAAGTCAATGTTGATGACATGGAGAAGAAAAAACTATACTAGCAACCTCAAGAATGGGGATTCTTGGTTCTCAGTCTCTCACCAGGCTATACCATGAGCCAAAGCGGAAGTTCTCAAGTTTCACTGACTATAGTAGACTACTCCAGTAACCTACTTGCTGCAGTATTAAGGGCTTCTCAAGAGTAGTACTCATGAGAATTTGAAGCATGACTAATTTACTAAAGTCTTTAAGCAGTATTGTAAGGAGGGAAAAATCCAGATTCAGATTACAAATCCATACAGTTCTAAGTCCCGTGTTATCCATGGCTGCCTTTGCGAAGGCCAACAGTAGGACTGAGCTACCACAACAGAAGCCCAGATCCACAAAGTCCCAAATATCTCCTATCTAACGTTTTACAGAAAATTTGCCCACTTTCACGTCATAGTATGGAAAGAGACAACCTATCTTCTCTAGATCTCAAAAGGAACACAACCTGGTGATAACTTTAATATGGAGCAAACCTCAGAAAATTTGTCCAGTTGGAATTTTTCATTGATTGCTATTTAGTTTTAAGGTAGCAAAATGACTCACAAACGGACAAATTAGCTTAAAATTCTGTATTTGGTCAAAATTCATTATTCTTAAAAATTAATATGGAACAGATGAAAATGTGACAAATACACTGCCACCTGAGATTCATATCTGTCAGGCTACCCTCATAGAAGACCACTGACTTCTAGTAAAGGACACAACAGTTAGCAGAACACAAACTCAGAATGACTTTGCTTCCTGTGCAAATGCTTTCTAGATGACATTTCAATTCCAACAAAAATATGTACAGTATAAGTAATGTATCAAGTTCCCAATTGTTAATTATTAAGCCAAAACAAACTGCCAAAAAGAGAGGAGACATAGAAGGAATGGATATTAGGTCCATGTACCAACTCCCCAAGATAAATATAATCATTATGTAATCAAATATGTACTAATATGTACAAACGTAATCAAATATATACTAATAAAATTAAAATTAAAGGCTGAAAGAAAAAAGAAATTTCCATCCAATTCATTCCTTTGGTATTAGAAAGTTTAAAGACTTTGTTTCTCAAGCTAGTGTACTTGAGATTCAAACTTTTTCTTTCAGTGACAAAAAAATAGGTAAATTCTTCTTTCCTACCAGATACCATTTATAAGTGGTATTAAGTCTTAGTCACAAAACATTAACATGCACTGAACTACTCTAGTGTTGAATTATAAATTGATAGTACTGTGAATATGAGTTTTCCTAAAAATAATTTTTTGGGTTTTGTCCTATTTAGTTTGGTCATTCTATATATTTTTAAAAGTTTGTCTTTGCTATGTTTCTTACTGTTAAGATGAAATACCAGATATTCCATGGAGGAAAGGTTTCCTTAGCTTTATAGAGGTTCCATTCCATAATCAGTGGGCTCCAAGACAAGGTGGCATGGCAGATAAGCATAGCAGAGGAGAAACAGTTCATGGTGGACAACAGGGGTGACCACAGTTTTTTCTATCCCTTTCATCTTACCCACACTACTCAGGGCAGGTAGCACTCCCACCCTTACTCCTAGTTCCCTTTATCTTCGCACTGCACTGTGTATCAATCCCAGTATCACCCATTCTAGATCCAGCCATCTCTGGAAAAGCCTCACCTATGACATGAGGCTTCAGGGGAACATCTAGACACAAGCCATAATAGTCTTGTCTCTGCTTAACTAAGTTTTTCAGCTTTCTAGGTAAGAAAAAGGCAAATAACCTAACACAGAGGAGCAAAAAAGATAATCCCTCCACCAACCAAAGAAACTTATACAAGCTTCTTAAACCTAGAGAACATTCTTAATTTCTATAGTAGTCAGGGAAATGCAAATTCATCCCAAACACAGTCCAGATCCTACCTGTGTTGGGTGTGATGTGCACAAGTCTAGTGACCCATGGCTGTAGAGGAAGGGAAAGGACAGAATGGTGATGATGAGGAAACTCCTGACATCTGTCAGGCCATCACTGAATGAAGTAGAAATGCAAGGAAAGGAGGTAGGCAGGGCCAGCAAAAGACCCTCACCACATCAGCATTGGCTGAGTGAGCCTTTGGTGCCCATGGTTCTACTAAGTGATAACTTGCAGCAGACACCTAGGAGGCTAATGTGCATGAGAAAAATTATAGTGCAGCAGAGATGCTGAGACCCTAGAGTTACACTGCTTTACTAGCAGCCCTTCTGCTGACAGAACACAGTGCCTCAGAGGGCCCTCTAGGGTCAGCTCCTGTGCCTGGCTACCAGATGTTCAAACTTTGAAAGTTAAAAAAGAGTGTCTTCTAAAACAAAGCATGTATGAGGGCTAGCCAGAAATTATACAGCCTGGGAAGCCATGATACTGAACACCAGGGCCAAGCTCCAACAATGTTCCACTTACTGCTCTATGTGATACCACAACAGAATCAAGTATAACCCACAGTAACTCACAGGGCCTACTGAAACTCAAAGGGAAGCAAAAAGAAGAGGGCATCCTGAGATAACCTTTCCTTCTGGGAAGATATGTCTAGTCATGGTAAGGCCAAGGCCACTCAAATTCTAGCAGGGCTGGGAAAGGGTCTCATGCAGGCCCTATGGTTCTGATGAAAGGCTGTCATAGTACAGGAGAAGACGAAGGCCAAAAAGGGATCAGTTCCAGGAGAACTGGAACTTCCTGAGGTAAGAGGTGACAGACAATGGAGCAAGGTCTAGAAGACAATAGGTAAGGCAGAGGGGAGCAGATCACTCACAGCCAGACACACACCAACAGGCCACATTCACCTGACTGAAGAGAAGAAAACAGGGCTAGTGGGCACAGCAGAGGAGGCAGAGTCAGCTCACACTTGCACCCTCCACTCTGTGTGGCACTGGATATGAGCAGAGGTGGTGCAGAACAGTGAGTCAGGCCTTACCTGGAGCATGCACCAAGTCTGCCTCAACACTGTGGAAAGAGCAGGCAGAACTGAATCAGGATACAGAAGAAGTTCTGTGGGGAGCTGAGGATGACCAGCATGGGTGAAGTGATAGGATTGTGTACAATAGGGAACCTTTGCCAGCATCACACAGCACCTGGGCTGCGGGAAGGGAAAAGGTAGGTGGCAAAGTTTGTTCCAGGCTGGACACATACGGAAATGGGATTCCTACTGGGATCCAGCTGAGTAAAAGGCAGGAAGTCCAGGGGTGGACAGTATAACTAGGAGGCAAGGCTGAACAGCAGCAGGACTTGGCAGGCAGCTGGCTGACCATACTATGGTGATATCCACTCCAAGGTGATACAGGGCCCCTGTGACAAAAGCAGCATGGGCCATAAAGCAGCCACTTGTTGGAGCAAAGAGTACAGGAAATCCTGGAGCTGAGGAAGGCAAGTGAGGGAACTTGCAATTAGATTGCTGGAAGAATCATCTGAAAGATGCTACAAGAGCTGAAGATGGAAATGACAACAGGGAGGCCAAAGTCAGTAATTAGTGATGTAAGGGAAATGCCTCAATGGTCAGAAAAGGACAAGATGAGAATGTGTGGATGAATAACTGGCTGCTTGAATTCTGAAAAAACCTTTGCATGAGAATAGATGAGAAATGTTGGCTAAGAAAAAGCTGCTCTCTACCTCTGAGTTTGAGGTACCAACTGCTAAGAATGAGTACGCTTTGATTGTAGAATAGTAATGAAAGCAGAAGTTCCAGGAGAGTTATAGTCAAGAAAAGAGAGGCTGTTCCCGAGGGCTCACGGCTGGGAGTCAGCAAGGAAGGCGCCAGCCAAGGGAAAGAAAGCACACCCCTTGTAGAGGAGGGAGTCTGCCAGGCAGCCTTATGGGGAGGCAGCCAGCCTCTCACAAGGAGAAGATGCCTCAGGCACAAGCTGAGATTCCAAGTGGAGTTGGAGGCCAGCAGTCTGTATGGAAACTGGGAAGGCTGCTGAAATGGCTCTGCAGTAATTCCCTATCTAGGGCAACTAACATCAACTCACTAGAACCAAAAGGTACAAACTCCAAAGATGAACAGAAAGGCTGGAAGGGTCCCAGCCCATACACAAAGCCTTGCCTTGAAGTTAGAGGAGGGGATTAGCTGACCTATGCACACTGACCTTGTACAGACCACAGAAGCAAAAGTGATGATGGATTAACTGCTGAGCAAAGAACTCCAGCGCATTACTGAGAAAACCATGCACAAGAGGAAATAGACAAAGAACAAGTACAGGTAATTCACAGGGAAAGCCTAGTGATACAAACATGTGAAGGGTCTCATCCTCAGTGGAAGGAAGTAGAGAGATGGACAACTGGCAGATAGATGGACAGACACACAAATCACACAGTAAGCTTTCTAGGACTATGATAATGAAGGGCTGACAAGGACACAAAAAAATTTAGCACACTAGCACAATGCAAGTGGATGTGCAGACAGGGCAATCTTATTAATGCCACGTCCTACTTCTCAAATGATCTATTCCCAGAGTAGATCTCAACTGATCTACTCCTGGAGTAGTACTAACATAGGTTAGTAAGGAGGGATTTCCCAAAATGATCACTATAGCATTATACTTGTAGAGAATCTACAAATATCCATCTGAAAAAAATCTAAATGCCCATCATTCAGGGAAAGGATAATCCAAATGTTACATTTACTTTGATATAAGATAATTAGATCCAGAAAATTTGTAAAACTTTACCCCAACACACATGTCATATTGCAGCATGTCTATTACTCCTGTACATAGATGAGTTAGCATAAAACACTAAAATAAACCAGAGCCTGGTCCATACTGGATGGCATAAACACACTCCATTTGCTTTTATGGCATGCAGCTACAGATTTTGAAGAGAATACTGTACAGGAAGCAGGTAACTGAGGTCTCTGAAAAGTAAAAATAGCCAGTAGACTGGGAAGGAGAGCATCTTTGAAGAACACCAACCAGTGGCTGCCCCTGGCCTAGCCTCAGGAGCCCCACCCAGCAGCTGCACTGCCCATCACAGAGAGCACTGAAGGACCAGGTTCAGGCCTGAAGACAGAGAGAGGGGTCTGTTGGCAGCAGAGTGGTGGCAGTGGAGCCAAGGCAACTCAGACTGTGGGAGGGGACCTGAGGACCTCTGAAGTCCTCTGCTGGAAGGGCTATGGGCAGTCACAGTTGCAGGGGCAGCATGGGGGACTCCAAGCCCTGGCATTCCATGTAGTTGCCTGAAAGGGGAGCCCTGAGAAGCTACAGAGCATCAAGGTGCTGTGGAGTTAGGGGCTCTGGGAAGTGGCCCCACAGAGTTATAAACTCCCTGCATATCCTATTGTGTATATGGATCTCATCATAAGCACTCAGAACTAGAGGAGAGGTGCATCCACTTCCTATGCAGGCCCTTGGTCATACATGAGAGAGACATGGACAGATTCAAAGAGCTAGAAATGTTTTGGGTTTTGTTTTGGCGATGTGACTTGGACAAATGATGTGATTTACACCGAAAAGGCTTTCACTAGAACTCATGACCTAAACCTAAGACAGATTACATTTTTCCAACAGATTTAAACAAGACTGAGTTTTATAGTATCTTAAATGCCCAGTAACTTGGGGATCACCACCCAATTACTTAGTATGCAAATAAACAGGAAAATTTCAACTCACAAGGGAAAAGACAAGAAATATGAAGGCCTGCACAATATGAATGTTGGAAGTATCCAATTTTTAAAGATGCTAGTACTGAGAAACAAAATAGTGCTCCAACAAGTAAAGGCCTATACTGGGAATGGATGGTGTGGCAGGCAGAACCCTGAAACAGCCCCCAAGACTCCCTATGCTAGAGCTGGGATACCACTCAGTATGTGGTAGATAGTTAACTGGTGGTCAACTTCTTACACCCAATTGAACTGAAATAGCATGGTGCTCGGTGCAGGAGGCCCCCACCTGAGGGTGGTTGTCAGCAGCATAAAAGGCAGAACAGGAAAAGCCGCAAAAACACTCTTAGGGATGCTGTTTGGAGAAGCTGTTGGAAGCTGTTAGATCTCTTGAGCTGTTCTGCTAGAGGACCTTGTCATGCTGACTTTCCCAATGAACTGTGGAGAAGCTTGGGTTTTCATCTTGAGCATCCATTCCTGGCCCCGGAGGAGAAGATGGTGCACTGCTCAGCCTCATGAAGATTGTTGTATTGGCTTTCTTGATGGGAACTTGGCTTTCCTCATTGCAGGAGGAGCTCGGGACCTCACTGTTGCTGACGGCTATGGCTCTTTTGGGTGGGAGCTCTGGTGCTTACCTTGAGCATTGCTTCCCAACTCCAGTTCAGATCCCTTAGCATGCTAGTTCAGATCCCTCAGCGTGCTAGCACAGATCCTTCATCCCACTGGCACAGACTTACTAGCTTCTGTCACTGTCCTTTGGGCATTTCCAGCACATATCCATGAAGCAGGCCTACACTGAGACTTTGTTGTGGACTCTAGGCCTCCAGTTGGACAGGAGGGAGGCATTGTTATAAGCTCTAGGCCCTTAGCTGGATTCTTTAGTATTTAGTGTGTGGACAGACGTCCTGCACTTGTAGTATGTGATTCTTGGGTTATTCATTATAAAATACTATAAGACGTGTCCTGTACTATATTCTTCTCCTTGCAAAAACCCCAAACCACAACAGTGATAGAGCACTTGCCTAGCCTGTATGAGGCCCTGAGTTCAATGCCTAGAAAAGAAGAAAATAAAACCCCAAAAAACCCAGAACTATAAATGTATCATACTCTTATTATGTTAAATTACCTGGCTTGAGGGATTCTGCAGGTATAATTAAAATTACTAATCAGCAGACTGATTACAAGGGTTTACCCAGGCTTACCTAATCTAAACATACGGGCTCATAAAAAGCAGTATCACCTGAGAACAGAGGCACATAAGGAAGCTGGAGAGACTAGAAGTGTAAGGACTTGGTGAGCTACTGGCCTGAAGGTGCGGTCCCCATGAGAAGGAATTCAGTCAGCTTGCATGGGAGTTAGTATCTGAAAGCTCCAGAAGCAAAATCTTCCCAGGAGCCTCTAGAAAGAACCCAACAGGCATCACCTTGATTTTGGCCTTGGGAACCCCTCAAGCAAAGAACCCAATCAAGATCCAAAGTCTTATGATCTACACAACTGTGCTTTATCCACTGGTTTGTCCTAACTGGTTACATAATATAAATAAATACAGTAAATCCCTAACTTACGGATGACTTTTGTTCTAGGAGAACTGTTCATTAAGTTGGATTTGTTTGTAAGCCAACAAAGTAAGTGATATACAGGACACCTATGAAGGTTGGCAACTGGAATGTAAGTTGGGGACTTACTATACAGATTTGGTTACCTAGAAATGGGGTACTGCTATAGCGAATACCTATTAAAGTTCATTCTGGGAATATTAAAATAATCCTGAAGTGTTACATGATTGTATTTGGACTCGCCAATTGTTCCAGAATGAGAACATTTCTCTTAGTTTTCTAAAATGCTACTTATGAGGCAGCATATCCCTTAAACTCTAAAAGAACTATTGCCAAATCAACTGTGTTTACTTAGTGCTTCGTCCAAGTAATATATGTACACTGACAGACATGTTAGCTGGTATCCACCTACACTTTGAGTTTGGTGCACTGTCCTGGCTTCAAGTCTCCCAGCAGCTGCAATATGGTATCCAAAAGCACCTGACTGGAACTGACCAAGAACTCACGACCACAGGCTATGGCAGCAACATCTGCAACAAAGAGATGAAACAGAGTCAGGATCACAGGTGCTCTGGAATCAGGAAAATTCTGTCCAAGACAGAGCACCTGTTGTTCTTCTAATAGACCTAGGGAAAACAGGATGAGGCATTGCAATGGTGCTGTTCCTGAGCTGCTACACCAGCACAAAGACTCAACAACTCCAAGAATTACTAATGGAGGCACACGGTCTGTTAGAGGAGTGAAGGCCTCTGCCACAAACAGAGCAGAGGCCCTCCATGCTACAGCACCATGCAGAGCACCAGACCAGAAGCTGATGGGTCACAGGGAACGTTAAGGGATGTATGGCCTACCTGCTACTGAGCACACCGAAACACACTTTTTCAATCCTGCTGGTATTTGTTGGTGACTTGTAACTATAACATGAAACTGAAATCATAGGTCCTTAGAGCCAAGAGTATGAAAATTCATTCTGAAACTTTTTTCCCTAAATGTCCTGTCCTGCTGTGATTAGCAAGTACAGGTCTTCCAACCAGCCTGGAAACCATGAGTCCCTCTGCTCAGCCACAGCTCAGCCAGGCCCTGTCAAAATCCCCTAAAACCTGTCTGTATACCTCAGTGACCCAAGGACAGAGATGTGCCTGTTTTATGAGTTCCCTTCAGTCAATATTACCAACAAAGTGATCCAAAATGACTATAAATCTTGTATCAGATAAGCACGCCAAGGGAGAAGTGCAGCAGAGCAGTACCATCTTTGTCTTTTCCCTGACTTCAAAGCAAATGCTTCTAGGAATCCACAGCTCACTATGATTTATGATCACATGATGTCTTTGTGGTAGACATCATTTATCAAGTTAAGACAGTTTTCTTCTATTTGTAGTCTTCCAAGAAATATAAAAAACGCAGGTGGAGTCAAGCATAGAGGTACATGCCCTATAATCCAAGCATTCAGGTGGCTGAGGCAAAGGATTGCAAATTTGAAGCCTGCCTGGGCAACATAGCTAATTCAAGGTCAACCTTGACCATAAAGTGAGACTGTGTCTCAAAAAATAGAAAGCAAAAACAGAAAGTGAATGTTACAGTTACTTGTTCGGTCTCTGATTAACTGTGACGACTGCAGAGTACAAATTTGCACTAGTGCTACCAGATTGATTTAATAAAATGATTCTTCACATTCCTATGTATTTTGTTTACTTGGGCTGAAAAGGACGAGGTGGGGTTCATTAAAATCTCCTAAACTGATTGTAGTTTCCCCTACATAGACTTTTTTTCTAGCATTCTGTATCATAACTGATGCTGTGTCACTTGATAACATAATTTCATGATATCTGAAGCCCCACACAATGCAGAGCAACAGCAAACATCCTGCCAAGCCTTCATAAAACTGCAGACTTATGAGCAAAATAAACATTGTTGTTATATTTTTATTTTGGGGTAATTTGTGTTATGGTTTGGTCTAGATGTTCCCCGCAAAGCCTCATGCAGTCCTAGGGTATTTTTTGGAGGTGACTGAACACAGTGAACAAATCATTTGTACTGCAATGCTGGGATTAAGAATGTGAGTGCTACCCTGGCTGTAGGGCAGGGATGCTGCATATAATACAAGGGACAGAAAGAGTATTATCTTTCTCAAGATATTTTTGCTGTCTTCTGCTGCCATGAACTGTTGCCCCACTGCCACGTGCTATCCTATCTTGGAGCCGGCTGATTATGGACTGAAACACCTACAAACTCTGAGGTAAATAAACCTCTCTAAATAAACTTCTTTCTCTTTAACCTTGGGTGTCAGGTATCTTTTCTTAGCAATGAGAAAAGTAACTAAGACAGTTACCCAGAAATAGATAACATGAACAGTACGAACAGTACTACTACATCATTGAAGGAAAAATAGAAAAAAATATATATATCTTGTATTTTTATATTACATATTACATATCATAGCAGGAACAACTCCCAACATAATATTTATTGGCAAATGTAGTCCTGTTATATATCCCAGTACTGTAACAGCAAATACCAGTCCTGCATTTTTCTGAATAGCAATAACTAAATGCGAGCAAACTCCTACAGACAGTGCCAGTATTTGTCAATCTCTCAGGATTTATGCATGTTTATTTTAATCATAGCTAGCATTTTAATTATTGGTATTTAATTTGTCTCAGGTGCTTGTGAGTCATTTAAGAGCATACAGAATGGATTTTGTTGCCATTCACCACAAGCAGACCAAAGATTGGTTTAATTTTCTGTTCAAATTGCTTTTTCTAGGTTTATTCTCATTAAAATTGTTACAGTTACTTCTAGAGGGTAGTCCCAGAATCATATAGTTTAAGAAATGAATTTGTTATCAGCTATATATGCTGAGAATGACAAATAAATTGATATGTATTGTATCTGACACTTACTTTAGCTCAATATTTTTTCAGTGGTAAAAATAATAACAGAGTACTGGCATAGTAATAAACATATAGACCAACAGCAGGATTGAAGGTTTAGAAACAAACTCACACTTATGGTCACTTAATCTTCAACAAGGGTGTCAAGACAAGTCAATGGAGAAAAGATAGAATGATCTTTTCAACAAATAGTGGTAAGAAAACTGGCATATATATATGGCTGTACCAATGTACATTCCCATAAGTATCTGAGCTTTGGGTTTCTTATGTCCACACTAGCACTGTCCTTTTGCTTATAGCCATCCTGAT
>NW_004524621.1:2842833-2870082 GCF_000260255.1 Octodon degus | reverse complement strand
AACCCTACATCACATACAAAATTTAACTCAAAATATACCAAACTCCTAAATGTTAAAGATAAGATCATAAAATATTTAGAATAAAATACAGGAGTAAATTTCTAGAACCTTGAATTAGACAATGGTCCAAGGACACCACAAGCAACCAAAATAAATAAATAAACGAATAAATGAATTGTACATAAGCAAAATTTAAATTTTAGTGCTTCATAAGACACTACTGAGAAAGACAACTCACAGAATGAAGTATCTGTAAAACACATATCCAAAAATGTTTGGTATCTAGGATAGACAAAGAACTCTTATGACTCAATAATAAAAAGACAACTGAACTCAAAACCAGGCAACATACCTGAATAGACAAGGATTTTTTTTTTTTTTTTTTGCTGTACTGGGGATTGAACTCAGAACCTTGTGCTTGCCAGGCAAGCACTTATTTTACTGAGCTATCTCCCCATGCGAGTCTCCAAAACATATATACAAGTGGACAATAAGCACACACAATGTTTTAAACATAATAAGCTATCATGAGTCTATGAATCAAAATCACAATGCGATACCACTTTATGTCCATCAGGATGGCTATAAGCAAAAGGACAGTGCTAGTGTGGACATAAGAAACCCAAAGCTCAGATACTTATGGGAATGTACATTGGTACAGCCACTACAGAAAATACAGTTCAGTTCTTTAAGCAGTTCAAGTTCTGCCATGTGAGTTTCAAGTTCACTTATAGTTACTAATAATAGTCAAGAAAAGCAATATATGTCTATGCAAACACTTGTACAAGTACACAAGTATTCATAACATCATTACTGGTAACAGCCAAAAAAGTAGAAACAACCCACTGTCCATCAATTGACAAATAGGCAAACAAATATGGTATACCCATACAATGAGTGGAACGTTATTCCACTATGAAAAGGAAAAAAAGCACTGATACATGCCGCAGTGTAAAGGAACCTTGAAAACATCATGCTAAGTGAAATGAGCTGGACACCAAAGAGCACAAGAAAGACCACATACTGCATGATTCCATTTGCATTACATATCCAAAACAGACAAATCTACAGAGACATAAATTAGGTGTGTATTTATCAGGAGCTTGGGGGATGCCAGGATTGGGGATGATTGCATAGGTAAGGTTTCTTTTTGAGGCAATGAAATGTTTTAAAATTGACTGTAGTGATAAATTCAGCATTATATAAATACACTAAAAGTCATTAAGTTATTCACTATAAATTACCAAAGTACATGATATAAAGATTATACCTCAACAGCTAAAGTACAAAAATAATAACAAAAGGGTACAAATTTATTTTTCATGGGCAGTGCACTACTGGGTTGCTACTGCTCATTCCAGATCTGTTTCCTATAATCCTCTTCTTGCCAGCACTAACACTGCATCTTCTTTTTTTTGAGACACGATTTCACTCTGCAGTTCAGGCTGGCTTTGAACTCACTTCATAAGCCAGTCTAGCCTTGAATTTGCAGCAATAATCCTCCTGCTTCAAGCTCTTGAGTGCTAGGATTACAGGTGTGCACCCATGGCCAGCTTTGTACCCTCTTTTTCTAAGGAAACATGAGTATGTAAGTTTCTTCTAATATTAATACTCAGACTCCATTTCATTTGATTTACTCTTTGTATTGGCTCTGGTTACCAGTAGCACGTTTCTTTCTTTCTTTCTTTTTTTTTTTTGTAGTGGAGGTAGTTCATATTTATTATAAAAAATTAAATTTATAATGAAATATCTCACAAAGAAAACTCAAAGCCCAAATGACTTTCTTACATAATTACTCCAATTATTTAATAAAATATAATCATTTTTTGTGATTCTGAAGACTGATCCTGGTGCTTCACATTAAACGGTATCCTCAGCGCCCCCCTTCTTACACTTTGAAACAGGATCTTGCCTAGTTCCCTAGGCTAACTTCTTGCTATCCTCTTGCCTCTTCCTCCTGAGTAACTGAGGTTATAGGCCCAACATCTAATAAATTTTTCCAGAGCATAAACAAGTGGAAATATTTTCCAATGTTTGATGGGACTAGCATAATAATAGCAGTATCTGATGAAGCCTTACAGGGAAGTGTTGGATAAGAAACTGAAGGATCTGAGATGCTGCCCTATTTTGACCATAAGTTCATAAACATACATCAACTGATGCCAAATTTTTCTGAATTAACAAGACCATTTATATGATTTAACCAAGTCAAACATATCAAAACCATTCTCACAGAACACAGAAACCAAAATGCCTGCAGAGGTGGTCCCCAAATCTCTCTCAACACCACTGCTAATATCCCACATTATCCTGTTTTTCTATCTACATGCATGAAAGATCAGGCCAGAGTAGTGATTTTCAAAGTGGTGTGAGCAGGGGCCATGTTTTGCTTCCCACAATGTCTGCAGAAATGTGGGTTGCTGCACTTGAAGATTGCACCACAAGGCACCTGACCTTAATGTAGTCCTTGGGCCTCATACGAGGATCATCTGTCATCTGACAGTACCACAGGCAGTAGTAGGAATCCTGTGGCTAACTGGAAGTGCCCTCGTGTTTTCTCCTAGGCAGCTGATGGTTCTTCTCTTAGGACAGTGATACAAACCTTCTATTGCTTTCAATGATACAAACAGCCTGCTCCAACATTTGTACCTGAGCTTTGCCACCACTGTCTGAGGACAATGAATCAGTTCAACACTTCACCTGGATCCTAACACATCTGTGTGATGACGAAGTACTTTGCAGTTGCCTCCCTGGCTCAACAAACATCTGTGTCTAGAAGAGACATAGTAGAGGAAACTCCCATACCAGAGCCTGCCTTAGTGCTCTCTGCTTATCTCAGAAGTGCAAATAGGCAGCACCAGCTGGCTGTGAAGCTGTCAAGTCAAGGCTTCAGAGCATCTCCTTCTCACAGTGCCTTAGACAGCACTGCTCACTCTGCTGCCTACGGTCTAAAGTGCTCCTGTTGGCAGACAGATAATCCAACAGATATTCAGAGACAATCAAAGGAGGAAGTGGTGCTGACCAGTGCTGGAACTGAAAATCAGCTTCCTACAAACCCAACTCACTTACAGAAGGCCCAAAGACACTGGCAAGAACTAGATAGTCCCTGATGACCTCTCTGGAGTCAAGAGTGGCATGAAAACCAAATGGAAGTTCCAAGAACCAACCACCAACAATAAATGTCCTTATGCCTAGAAAAAGACTGCCTGTTCCAAAGACACAAGGAGAGTAGCCAGCAGGATGCAAGATGGTGCAGCCATCGTGGAAAATAACCGGGCAGTTCCTCAAAATATTAAATGCAGTTACCATAGAACCCTGCTACTCCACTCCCAGGTGTATACCCAGAGAGCTGGAAACACAGACTCCCACAGAAACTTGTATACAGGTGTCTCAAGCAGCATGATTTACAATAGCCAAAGGCAGAAAGAGTCTTATTTACCATTCACAAACTCTTCATTGCAGGCTCAGACCATCTGACACCAGAAAAGCTACAGGTCCAAACTTAAAACCTGGTTCTTCTCCTACACATGCAGAGAAATATATAATCCTTTTAAAAAAAATCAGATTTTATTGGTACATTATATATATATATATATATATATATATGATCACATCCATAATAAAGTATCTCGGGCTGGTGAGATGGCTCAGTGGTCTAAAGCACCTACTTAGAACAAGCTAAGCTAAGCAAAGCACAGGGACCACAGTTCAATCCCCCAGCACCACATGCCAGCCAGCCCCACCCTCTGGTGGGCTGAACTGGCCACACACAAAAAAAAAATTTAAAAAAAAGAAAAAAGTATCTTATCCGTGTACATGATACAACTTATTTTTCCCATTCCCCTACCCTCCTTTTATCCCCTCTTCACCTCCCTATTTACAAAAGCTTTATTTTCATTTCTTTTTACTTTACTATTCTTTCCTTTGTCCCTCTCCTGTTGTTCCCCTCCCCATTTGAACATTTTCTTCCTATTTCACAACAGCTATTATTACATTCTGGTCTGTATTTACACTTTCAGTTCTCACACTGGAGAAACAATGCAGTATTTACACAAAGGATGCCTGGTATATTTCACTTAAAGGTATGGACTCAAGATGCATCCATCTTCCCAGAAATCTCTTGAACATATTCTTCTTTATGGAAAAGTGGTACTCCATTGGATACAAAACTACATCTTTGGGGGCCGGGGAGATGGCTCAGTGGAATAAGCGCTTCCCTGGCAAGCGCAAGGGTATGAGTTCAATCCCCAGTTCTGAAGAAAAAAAAAACCAAAAAAAAAACCCTACATCTTCTTTATACATTCATCAGTTAATGGGCATTTGGGTTATTTCTAAGACTGGGATATCACAAACTGCTGCTGTAAACATGCGTAGAACCATACAATTCTATGCTTGGGATCATCTGGTGCCTGAAATTCTTTTCAGATATGAAATCAAGCATTGTATTTGTGAGAAAGCAGGGTTGGTTAGTGGCAGAAGCAGCACTGGATACAGGGCCTGAAGTTCCACTTATCTTCTGCCCTGCACATCACTCTGCTTCCCTGTGTTGACCTGAGTCCCTGGGGCTGTGGGTGGTCAGGAGGATTAAAACTGCACAAAGGGGCTCTCCTGGCAACTGGCAATAGCAAGGTCCATGGAAGACAAAGTTAGACCAGTTCTAATTTGCCCACAAATTATCAACAATCATAGAGTAATGTTGATGCTGCAACACTTACTAAATATTATTTGAATGCAAAAACCAGAATAAGAGATGCTGAGTGGAATTATGATTTTCAAATCATGTAGGAGCAGAAAAACTTTTAAAATCAGATTTCTGTGGGGATCAGGCTATGTTAGAGATCATGGAGGCCAGACTATATGGTTTAACCCTCCCCAAGTCTGTTTCAGGAACAGGGAGGTATACAAGGCAATGTGTCCCAGTCAATGCTGGCTATGGACAAAATGCTCATAACCCAGCAGTCCAGAGGCAAGACAGCATCTGCAGAGGACAGCTGTCAAAATACAGACAGGCACTGGGTTTAGAGGAAATCTGATTGCTCATTAATTTAATCTTTATCCACCTACCTTCTATAGTCATTGTTCCATGAAACATGTGCTACCCCCTTCCCCTGTGCCTCTTGCTAAATAATAAAATCAAGCCAACTGGGAGGTAACTGAGCCAGTCCACTAGAGGTAAACTCCACCCTATCCTTATTGTACCTTCAAGTTTCTCTTTCTTTTTTCTGGATCCCAGGGTCTGATCAGCTCTTGGTAGCTTTCCACTTGTAAGCTAAGTTACTCTTTTTTTTTTTGGTACTGGGTAATGAACTCAGGACCTTGTGTTTGCCAGGCAAGCACTAAAGCCACTGAGCTATCTCCCTGGCCCAGAAGTTACTCTTTATGGAACTGTAATAAAAATTTATTGTCTTCTTTCCCATTTATCACCATTATGGTGACTATCAATTTGATGAGATTAGGAAACACCTAGCAGATTAGTAAAGTAAGCTTCTAGGTGTGTGTGTGTGTGGAGAAGTTCCAGAGATGATTTGCATGCAGTCCAGCAAATGAGAAGTCTCTCACACCAACTGTTGGAGTTACCACCCAGTAAGTTGTAGCAACTGGATGGAATGATAGGGGAAGAAAGAGAAAGCAGGCCTACATCAATAAGGTCCAACCTACTTGAGCAGGTACGTCTTTTGCTTCTGCCACTGTCTGTGGACATCAGGTTCCAGTTCCTTCAACAAAGAATCACACCAGCATCTCTCCAGGGCATACCCACGCCTTCAATCTTGGATTTGCACTGCACCCTTGATCCCTTTTGTTCTGTGGATCCCAGCCTCTTAAGACTGAGCAGCTACAGGATCCCCAGGCTATCCAGTATACAATCATGGTGGACTCTCTTGCCTCTTACCTGAAAAGCTTTCCTCTAACTATATATACTTTTTCTATTGTCTCCAGCGAGCACAAACCAATACACCATTCTTCATCTGCCCTCTTACCCAACCTGCTAAAAACTGATAGGTGTTTTCAGGTGAACGGTGCAGCAGAGAAACAGGCAGAAGTAAAAAGGGAAAGGGGCTTTATTTTCTTTGAGGATGGGGAGAGAATGTGGGGAAGGATGAGGAATTTTTTCTCTTGACTAGACAAAGAGAGGCAGAGGCTTTTATGGCCTTCTGCCAGGGGTGGGGTTTGGAGAGATGTTTAGATATACCTGAGAGGCTGAATGGGGCTCTTCCTGAGGCAGCGGGAAGGGTGAAAGGAAATTACATCCTGGGCTGAGTTGGAGAAGAAGCGGGGTTGGTCCTGGGAGCACAGGCCTTTGTTTTAAGGGCATCGGCCATATTAGATGACAACCACAATGATTTTAGCAATTCACACTAGGGCCTGAACCTATCCAAAACAACCACAATCCTACACTAAACATTACCTCTCTTTGCCACATACTCTTACCTCCATAGTGCAGTAGGATATTCACGATGTGTTAAGTGTTAGGTTTCTCGGCAGTGTAGTAGAGACAGGAAAGATGAAAGCGGCCCTTACTGACTGTGAAGACACACAGAGAGGATCAATGACAGGGAGATGGGAGATACTCAGACCTAAGACCATGGAAGGCTGAGACATTATGGACTTGTGCGAGGGGCGGAGCTTGAGGGGCAGGTTTATTGACACCCAAGGAGTTGATTGGGGTCTCCCTTGTGGCACAGGAAAGGTGAAAGGAAACTGTTTCTAGGATTGATGGTGGAGGTTGTTATGGTTAGTGTCTAGTTGTCCCCTAAAGCCTCATGCAGTCATAGGGCAGCTTCTAGAGTTGGTGATTGATTCTTGATCCAATACTGGGATTGCAGATGTGAATGCTACACCCTGATCCTGGAGTGATCTGCATTACAATGTAAAGAGGGGGAAAGAGGCTAGCTAGCTGAGGGAGCTGCTGTCTCTCCCTTTGCTCTTTGTCTCCACCACGAATGGCTGTTCTGTTCCATTGCCAACTCTGCCTTGGGGCCAGCTGTGTATGGGCTGAAACTTCCACTAACTGTGAGATAAATAAACCTTTCTTTCCTTAATTTTGGGGTTGGATATTTTGTCCCAGAAATAAGAGAAAAGTAACTGAAATGTCAGGTGAAGAAGGAGGTGGTCTCTGGGAGGACAAGCTGCTGTGCCTTGGCTTCAGCCAAGTTAGATGACCATCACAGTAATTCAGCAATTTATACTCAGGCCAAATCTATCAGTAAGGTGTGATAGTTTGGACCAAAAATGTCCCTCAAAAGGTTCACATGCTTAGACATGGGGCTCTGGAAGGTGATTAGATCAAAAGAAGGCTTTCTAGTTGATGATATATTAGCAGGTGGGCCTAGCTAGAGGGAGTCACTGAGGTGAAATCTGTAAGAATATATTTTCATCCTGCATTCCCTGCTCCTCTAGCTCTTTCCAGCTTTTTCCGCTCCCTGGTGACACTGAGGTGAGCAGCTTTCTTCTACCATACCCTTCCCCATGATGTTTGTTTGGAGATACTATGGTTTGTGTCTGGATGTACCCCCAAAGCCTCGGGTTAAAAGGGGTGGGCTTTTTGTAGGTGGCTGAATCCAGAATTTGTGATTAATTCATGGTCCAATAATGGGATTAAGGGTGTGAGTGTTACACCAGCTGTAGGGCAAAAAGTCTGCACACAATAAAAGAGAAAGAGATATCAGTCTCTCTTGTTGCTTTTGGTATCTTCTGCCACCATGAACTTGTTTTCCCTCTGCCATGTGCCACCCTGCCTTGGAACCATCTGATTATGGACTGAACCTCTACAAACTATGAGTTAAATAAGCCTTTCCCCCTTTAACTTTTGTCTCAGCAACAAGAAAACTAAATAAGACATGAGCTAATCAAACAAAACACTGAATCCTTTTGATGTTTAAGTTATGTATGTCAGGTCTTTTGTCACAAAGACAACCTGATTAATACATAAGGTCATTAGAGCAGGTATTTCCATTTTACTATGCAGGTAAGAACAAGCAGACTAACTGGATCTAAAAACCAGACCCTTTATGCTACACTATCCTATAAGTAAGAACACTGACTCTGCCTAGCACTTGGGATGCTGATGCAGGAGGACTGTGATTTCAAAGCCAGCCTGGCTAGACAGAAAGTTCAAAATCATCCTGAACTACACATTAAAACTCTTTTTTAAAAAAGAACACACTATGGATGAATAACGAGTTTGACTTCAGTATAGTAAACTAGAAAGAGCTACTCCTTCCCCTGGGCAAGGGGTGGATAATTTACAAAATCATAGCTTTTCTTGAACACAGAGAACTGAGGCAACTAGGGAGGGGCAGGATTCTTCACATAGAGATGTGAGCTAAGCACACGGGCACCTGGGGCAGGTGTGAGATGTCATATAAGTCATAAAAAAAATGCAGCTAGAAAAAAAATGCACCTACAGGGCTGGGAAGATAGCTCAGCAGTCTAAGCACCTGCCTGGCAAGCACAAGGACCCAGGTTCGAACCCGAGTGCCACACCAGCCTGGAACCCAGGGCATACTGTGCATGGTGGCACACGCCTGTAATCCCAGCACTGGGGAGGAAGAGATAGGAGGATCCCTAGAGTCTGAGCTGTATAGTGAGATCCTGTACCAAATAAATAAATTAAAAAAGAGGAAGAGGAAGAGGAAGAGGAGGAGGAGGAGGAGGAAGAAAAAGAAGAAGAGGAGGAGGAGAAGGAAGAGGAGGAGGAGTAGGAAGAGGAAGATGTAGCCACACTACCAATACTGCACAGACTGTGGTCCCAGGGGGCTGATGATGGTGAAAGGAGGTGGAGATCAGGGGAGAAATGAGTTATACCCTGTGGTGTCACATGGCGACATGCATCTGTCAAAATTTGCAGAGCTGCAAAAACGTGAGAAAACTCACTGTGAGAGTGAATTTACTGTATGTAAATTTAAAAGAACTCTTGTTTCAGAGAGAAGAAGACCAACATGACTACTATGTCATGTTTTCCTGACTGCTGGCCATGTTCCCCCAGAACAGCCATGGAATGTGAGACATCTCTGTAAATCACCACTTTTAAAACCCACTACATGTGTGTGAAACCTTCTTAGTCAGACTTACCAACACACAAATAAATTACCCACATTCCAACTCCTCAGGAGCCCACGTCCCACATAAGCCAGCATAGGCAGTAAACATCACCACATTGAGCTTGGATTCTAGGCTCTAAGCTCTACCACCAACTGCAGCCTCATCATAATTCACACATTTCAAATTCATAACTCTACTGAATACAGTGGTGCATACCTGTAACCCCAGCTACTAAAGAGGCTGAGGCAAGAGGATCACAAGCTTTTTGCCTGGGAAAAATAGAGAGATTTCATCTCCAAATAAGAAAAACATAAAAAGGATATAGCTCAATGGCAGAGTGACTGCCTACTATGTTTGTTCCTGGGTTTAATCTCCAGTATTGAAAAAAAAAAATCACAACTCAGAAAATGACACAGATTGTAAACTTTTTGGGTCATGTGCAGGAAAGCAAACCCAATCAACAAATCTGCAAATGCCTCTAGGCACAGTGGTACATACCTGTAATCGTAGGACTCTGGGAGACCGAGGCATGAGGACTGCAAGTTTGAGTTCAGCCTGGACAATTTAGTTTAGTGAGACCCTGTCTCAAAATAAAAAAATGGGCTGGGGGCAAACTGGGTTTTGTCCTTAGTACTGCCATCATCACCATCCCCAAATTGCAAATGTCTTCAGCTAAAAAACAGCCTTTAGCCAGATATGGTGGCACATTCCTGTAATTCTAGCTATTCCTGAGGCTGAGGCACGAGGATCACAAATTTTAATAATTTATCAACACCCTTCTCTAAAAGGGGGGGGGCATTGCTGAGGATATAGCCTAGTGGGAGAACATTTTTTAATAGGCATGAGAGGCCCTGGGGTTAAATACCACCACAGGGGTGAGGCACGAAAAAACTATAGCCTTCAAACTAAAACAGAAGCCTTTAAGCCTGCACAGTCACAGACACCCTGATAAAAGCAAAGAAAGCTGTCCCACACTGGAAAAGCAGATGCCAGGTCAAACTGCGATGGCCAGAGACCACTGTAATCTCAGCAACCACCCCACAAAAAGTATCATCAATTTTTAAAAGATTATTTTTTAAATGTCAACACAGGACCTGCCCCATTAGAATTTCAGTAAAAGAATAATGCTGTAAGAAAAGAGGTATTTTCTCCTCTGTAACAGAAAGTTCCCCTATGAATAGCATGGGATACAGGAGAGATGAAAGGTCAATGTGGGAAAGTAACAGTAACAGTTGCAGATATACATTTAACCACTTCCCTGACTCAGAACAAAGAGTTTCAGGGCTCATCAGTGACACAGAGGCTACCACAGGGACAGAGGATAATGAACAAGTCCCAGGACCCCTAACCTGTTTCCCATTAAAAGCACCATCTGTGTTTCCTTCTGAGGGGAACAGGGTCTTAAAAGCAGGTTTGTTGTTGTTTAACTAAAATCCATGACTCTTTACTTGGACCTATAGATTCCCAATAGGTAACTAAAAACAGAACCAAATCTGACACTCATTTATCACCTTAACACTTTGAAGATAGTACATTAATCATTTAGGAAAATTTTGCAGAGCCATGTTGATTAGCCTTAAATTTCCCTAGTTATCTCATCCCTCTTCAAGACCACAGACACTAAGAGATCATCTGCAGGAACACACAGGATACTTTGCTGTCTGAGGGGCCCTGAGTCTGGGGTCAAGTTGGATCCCAGCACACTCTCACATCTGAACTGCTCCAAGCAAGGGACCATCATGCTATCAACATTCCTCTGCAGCTACAAAGCTGGCCCTGAGACAAATCAACCAGCTCCACAGCCCCCATAAAATTGCTATCTACTCCTCTGTCACAGAGTCAGTCTGACCTCCCTCTTCAGACCTGTGCCCCTTGATTTCTCAAACCAAAACCTTTCCCTACTTCTTTGCCTTTGTTAAGTGACCAGGTTGACCTTTGTTAGAGCTGTACTCCTCTTTATTTCCCCTTACTTTCCAATTTAAGCTCTTGCCTATGAATTCATGCTGAAAGCCTCCATTTTAATTTCCATTTTCAGTGAAGCAAGGGCCCATGCTAGCTGGTGACATCATTACAGACCACCTCTCACCACACTAGATCACTGAATCCCTTCCAGTAGTTTTGCTATGATATCTTATCCTAATTTTCAAGGAAAAGTTTAGTTTTTAAACTTTCAGAAGAGAATTAGTGAAAAGAAAATTTAAAATTCTGGAATTCTTTAAAACAAGAGCTCAGTTAAAGCTTAGCTTAAGGCTTTTCTAATTGCTTCCTGGCTTTTTGGCTAAGATCAAGTGTATAAGGCTTTTCTTTAGCCATTAGTAACATGACGATTATAAGTAACAAGCAGCTAAATTTAGTTTTACTCTTTTTTTTTTGACTTGTATTCATGTTCATAGCCAAACAGAATAAACTTACACTTCCTTTAGATCAGTCATTCTTAATAACTGATATGTTTCAGAATCCCGTTGGGTGATTTTCTAAAATACACACCTGGTACCTATCCAAGATCTTTGGAGTCAGATTCTCCAGTATGAAAACCTCCCTAAGAGATATTCACACACACTGATGGTCATCACTGCTCCATGCCAGAGTCACCGCACTTAAGAATTACTTTACTTGAAAGGGAAAAAAAAAAAATTACTTACTTGTTACAATTCCAGCCAAAGCAAAAACAAACTGGTTCTCATCAGAATCAAGCTCCTTGACATCCCCATCCAGAGACTTCACAAAACTCTCCATTGTTTGGCCAGTGATGCTGAAAAACTTTGAGGCTTTATCCTAAAGTTTGGAAATGGAAGTATCACAAATTTTCACAGATAAAGTGTAAAAAGTATTCTAGAAGTGTAGGATACAGAAGAAAGATTCTGGTTAAAATTATTGAAGGAATACTTAAAAATCTATTTCTCCATAAAAGTTCCCATTAAGAGATCAGAGAAAATAGCATGGGGTACATAGAAATAAGAGAAACTACCCCAGGATTGCTATGTTTATATCTATCTACATATATAATGAAGTAGGACAGATTTACACAATGATGGATGTACTAGGATACACTAACACAAAAATATAAACTAGAAAAAATAGCTTATACATTTTAGAATATTCAAACCTTTAGCAGATCTTTTTTTCAAGACAATCTTAACTGAAACCACAACATGTAAAAGAGACACAGTAAATAGGCTCCTCTCATAGTTCAAATCCTTATCATTTAGCAAAAAGTCCACATTTGCAGAATGTCTGTGTAACTTACTTGGGGGTAGTAGGGTTCTGAGAAGAATTTTAAAACCAAGGTATATTTTAGTTAAGTTTAAAAAAATTAGGAAAAGAAAAGCTCAGTGCTCACACTTAAAAAGGCAGAAGGGCACTTCCTGGTAACAGAAATATTCTAAGACTGGAATACACATACAAACTTTAAAGAATATACAGCATCAAAAATGCTAAATACTGTATTAAATTACCCATGAGATAAAATATAGAAAAGTACCTGAAACCATGTTACACTCTTTACATCCACAAGTTTAACAATACTGAAGTGGTAAAAGATCTGCAAATACCCATGGATACTGAAAGATCAAAGACCTACTGAATTCATTTTACACATCTCCAATACCAGGTCAAAGGACTGCACACAGCCAGTATCTGCTGATGGTCTGATGAATGAACTAGTGCCAATGGATAGGAGATAGGAACTCAGTCTCTCAATTCTCAGCAGACACACAGCCTCTCTAAGCTATATCAATAGCATCCAGAGAACTACTGGGCATGCTTACTCCTCCCAACATGGCTTTGACGACCTCCTCACTGCTGGAGACACCCCACAGCAGGGTGCAGGCAGCTGCTCCCATTTCTGTACAGTATTCTGCCTGCTGCAAAAGCTGCTGCTTTGCTTCATTCAGCTGCTGTCGAAGAGCCAGTTTCTCCTAAATTCACAACAAAATAAAATCAGAAAAACAGATATCTGACCTTTAAATATTTCTATTACATCTCCTCTTTCACAGAGATATTGATTAAAGAGATGTATGCAGAATTGTAGAAAACAGTTGCAAATGAAAACTAGTGCTTGAGAGTCACTACATTATTAGATAACTCCAAAGATCTGAATCCTTCAGCTTTAAGTAGAGTCAAAACAGGAGGCACCTTAAGTGCCAAGTGGCTACCCCCAATGGGAACTCCTGAGCAAAGTAGCAAGTAAACCCACAGTTTAGACACAGGGAAGCACTTCTGCATCTTCATGGCTCACCCTACTATCCAGACACCATAGACTGGAGGATGACACAGAATAAAGGCACTCCCAGACACCCCACAGGACAGAGTATTCAAGGCTATCTTGGGTTATATAGTGAGCTCAAGGGCAACCTCAACTACATAGCAAAATCCTGTCTCAAAGACAAGAAAAGTAACAAAAATTATGCTGGACACAAAAAACTACCTGTTGCATGTAGTGGTTGATTGATTGATTATAACAACTAAGTTTAGAAGCTTAACTAAATCAGCTCAGCAATCCTATACCCAGAGTGCAGAGGATCCACCCTAGGGTGGCTCACTGCCCGGAAGATATAAAAGGGAAATGACAAAGGACAGACAGGTTTCCATTCTTCAGAGGAGCTCCAATGTTCACCTTCAGCTTGGACATCATTTCCTGGTTTATAGTTCAGACTCTTCAGCCTCTGCCATGGATCCTTCAGTCTCATTAGCCTTCTGTTGCAGACCTACCAGCCTCCTCATATGGATTTACATGGAACACTGCAGTGAACTCCAGACCTTGGAGCCAGAGTTGTAATTTCTTCTACATTTGTATATCTTGCTATTTGGTAGTAAAACCTTGACTGATACATTGTATGATTCTGTTTCTACAAAATAGTCATAAAGCCAAATCTAGAGACAGAAAGATCAGTGGTTTCCTAGGGCTTGGTAAGAGAGCAGAGACTAAATGCAAGAGATATGTGACAGAAATATTTAAAAACCTGATGATTGTCAAAACCCAACACTCATTATGATCATTAACCATGAAATATGAACTCAACGTGAGTAAGAGCACCCTATAGTTTAGCAAGTTCTGGGTGTGACTGTGGGCTTCTGAAATGTGGGCCATCAAACTAAGGATGGGTGGTTAGACTTACCTTGGATGTGACATCAATTAATATGCTTGTAGCTTGGGAAGAATAAAAAAGGAAGTATCTTTTTCCTCCTCTTCCTCCTCTCCATGCCTCTTCCTCCTCTCCCTTTCCCCTTCTCTTCCCCCTCTTCTTCGCCTTCAGACATTGGTCACCAGTTCCTTTACTCTTCCTTCTATCATAGTTTTCAGACTTCTAATACAGACTCTGTCTTTCTGGTATAGAATCACATTGGAGACTGCAGTGAGCCTCAAGACCATCATCTTTTGACTGCTAATGGATCCTCCAGCTCTCTAGTGAGAGACAACCATTCTGGATTCTGCCAACTCTGATCCAATAGATGGACACTGGAACTCTTTTGCCTCTGATCCTATAAGCTACCTAATAAATTCCTTGTACAATCCTTCCTGTATTTTTTATTAAATCTCTTCCTCTACAGAAACTAACTAATACATATTTTGGTACAAGGAGTGAGGTTGTTGCTGTGACTATTTGATCATATGGTTCAGAAGCCTCTGGAACTGATTTGTGGGAGAATCTATAAAGTCTTGGAGATGCCAGAGAGGAATAAGCCCTAAAATGCTGTCAGCTGAGCTTGATGGGAGATTCTGATCAGAGCTCCAAAAACTAGAATGCAGACAGTAAATACCAGGCTCAGTAAAGATCAGGCTCAGGGAGCAAGAACTCAATTGGCAGCTGAAATAAAGACCATGTATGTTAGCTCTGTTAATAAAACAGAATCTGTCTACGTTTAATACACACTAAAATTAAGGGCAGCAAACTAATCTATTAGAGGAAATTTCAAGGCAGTTTGGTATCAGGCTGAAGCATGGGAAGTGCTTTCTGCCTTTAGCAAGATCTATGAGAATCAGGAGCAAAAAATCCTATTTAATAAGTTTTATTATGTCAGAAAGGAAGTGCCTACAAAGAGAAAAGAACACTGTTAATAACATTTTTAAATGTTTAATTAGTAAATGTCTACAGCAGTATCTAATGATATTTATCATGGGGAGTGAGTACATTTATATAACACATCTTAATTCTATTTATGTCTCCATCCCCTCCCTGTTGCTGAAAGATTAGCATTAGAAGAAGTCAAGAACTTTACATGGAGACAATAGTAAAGTTGCTGTGAGGGCACCTCATAAATTATCAAGACACCGTGTTTCATAGGCCTAAGTGTATGAGTAAAAGCCTTTGCTTTAAGAAGAGAGCATCAGGGCACCCTGTTCCACAAAGGCTGCCTAGGAAACTGGTTTCTTACGATCATTTACAGTGCTCAGCCAGTGAGGCAGTTGGAGACCCTACAGACATGATTCAAGGAGATTTAGCTACTACTGCTTGAGCTGGTGAAGACCTTGATTTCATCCACAAGATGCTAGGTTTATAAGCAGGAAGAATGCAAGAGTTGTGGGATCAATAACGATTCTAAACATATTTCAGAAGAAGGTTTGGGAGACCAGGCAGTATGGCTATGAGAAGATGACTATGAAGTTCTACCACTGAAGTCAAAAGTGCAGTGGAGAGCCCCAAGAAGTTGAAGATGCCAGGAATGTAGAATATCTGCTCAAGAAAGCAGCAGGGAGTAAGCAAAGCCACCCTAAGAGAGAAGCCATGAGAGC
The DNA here is from genome assembly GCF_000260255.1 of Octodon degus. Lineage (NCBI taxonomy): Eukaryota > Metazoa > Chordata > Mammalia > Rodentia > Octodontidae > Octodon > Octodon degus. The sequence goes on along the minus strand of NW_004524621.1, from coordinate 2,854,307 downwards.
TACAACTATCAGAGTCATACCCAAAGGGCTACCCAAGTTATTTGGAGTACATATCTTGCCACAACTTGTCTTGTGCTGGACACAGAACTACAGAATTTAATGTCTGCCTGCTTTGGTCCCATTCCTTTCTATAACATTTCTCCCTTTGTTTACCCTGTGACACTGTATATTGACAGTGTTTAACTTTCTGATTTTAAAAGGTCATGGCTAAGAGTCTGCCTTAAGTCTTAAAGAATATTTTGGACTTGAACTTTTTAGTAATGCTGTTACATATTACTAAAACTCTGGTAACTACTAGAGATAAACTAAATGCATTTTGTATAGAGATGCATGAGTCTTTTGGGGGCCAGGGGCAGAATATATATAGTTTATATCTAGAATGTTTTCCCAAAGCCTTTTGTGTTTCAGAGGGGGGGGCTTTTGGATGCTGATTGGATTATGGGACACTGTTCTCATTAATGGATCAATTCACAGATAAACTCAGCTAAATGTGTTGTTAGGAGGTGGGACTTGATTAAAGGCAGTTCTCTGGGAAGGAGGTTACTAGAAGAATATACTGTTTCTCTAGAAGGGTATATCTGTCCCCTTGGTTTCTTCTTTATCTCTATGATGTGAGAAGTTTTCTGCCACCTAGGCCCTTCTACCATGCCATTTCTACCTTTCTAACCTTTTTTAAATTTTCTAACCTTTCCTCCTTTAAGTTGCGGGTATCAGGTATTGTGCCTCAGTGATACAAAAATTACTAAAAAAAAAAAAAAAAAAAAAAGAAAATTTCAACAAACTAAGAATAGAGGGAGACTTCTTCAGTTTCACAGAGGGCTGGCTAGATAGCTCAGCATATTAAAGCACCTGCTTAGGCAGACACAGGGATGGGGGTTTGATCCCCAGAGTGCCATGTCAGCCCCACCCCTGGGGCACGGTGAGACGGGGATTGAGACTGGGCTGGGCGTGGTGGCATGCACCTGTAATCCCAGTACTTAGGAGGCTGCAAATAGGAGATCTGTGTAATGAGACCCTATAGACCCTGTACTGAAAAAAAAAAATCATAAAAAATATATACCAAAGAAACCCTTATGGCTAAAATCACAATGTTGAAAAGCCAATGCTTTCTCCTGAAATCAGAAACAAATCAAGGGTCCAATCTCATCCTTCTTGTTCAATACAGTAGTAGGATTTCCAAGCAGCACAATAATAGAAGAGAAATACAGAAAGGTATTTCTGAAATACCTTTTCAGAAATACAGAGCAGTCGGAAGAATTAGAACTATATATCCCTATTTGCAGAAACATAATTGTTGATGCAGAACCTAAGAAATACACACAAAAAACAACTGCATTTCTATATGCTAACAACAAAAGAGTGAAAACCAAAATTAAAAGCCCAATACCATTTACAACTGCTACAAACACAATGAAGCACTTGGAGGGAAAATGTAACGCAACATATATGGAATACGTATTCTGAAAATTAAAATGCCGGTGAAAAACATTAAAGACAAATAAATGGACAGACATACTAAAAGATAGTAATTTTCTACAAACTGACTTACAGACATGACACAATTCCAATCAAATTCCTAGCAAAATATTTTTTGGGGCACTGATAAACATCCTATAATGTATGTGGGGAAAAAAAAATCAAAGGATGCCAATACAACTAAGACAAAAGTCTGTGATCCCTGTCCAGGACTGCACAGATCACAGGGTGGGACCCTGAAAATGCATTTTAGACCCGAGGAACCAGGAAAGAACCCAGGGGCTGGAATTCTAGATTAGAGCATTGTCAGTACACACTTCAGTGTCAGGGAAGGCGGAAATGACTGAGTCCAGCATCCGAGGAAAGGTCGAAAGGAAAAGGAGTCAGTATCAGGAAGAGGTGTGCTGTGTGGGCAGCAGCAACTCCCAGTCCCCAACGGAAGGTTCTGAGCAGAGGCTTTGTCCCTGGTTGTTCTGGAGCTGATTCCTCTTCCTTAAGCAGCCCTTGAGTTGGATCAGTCAATGAGGTGAGTCAGGGCTGGATGTCTCCTTGTGGTATGTGGAGTTACCCAGGACAGAGTCCTAGCAGTAGCCACCTTTGAATCCTGGGAAAAAAGGTTCCTCCTCGATGGCACAGGCACAACTGTCAGAGAGCACTGGATTGCTTTGTAAGGACTCACTGCTGCTTGAAGGTTTGACTTCACTAAGCATCTACACCAGGAACTTCACCTTGCTGGCCCGAATGTCCTAAGTATCAGAGTGATCACAGATGAAGACAGTTCACCTGTCTTCTCTCGGGGGAGCTGCTGTCCCAAGGCTCACCACGGTCCTATGCTTTCTGTGTGTTCTTTTCTGGTGCATGCACCTTTCAGTCAGCAAACCAACTAAGATGTCAATTGCTTATATTTGCCATTTGTATTTTTATTTTCTATAATTTGATTTGCTAGGAAAGAACTGTTACTTTTATGATGATAAAAGGGAAATTGTTGCCAACATTAGTATAATGTTTGAAGAAATTTTTTAAAGAAAACTCATAATATAGTTCAGCTATGATCAGAAACGGATTATAGATTTTGAAAGGATCTTGAAAGTTTTGTGCCTGATACCCTATTTATATATGAGTGCTCACCTCAGAGAAAAATCCCAGGGTTTGAATGCTACATCTTCACAACAGCCTTATTTAGGTATATTTTATATACCATCAAAGTTTGTTTTTGTTTCTAAAGTTTGATAATTTTTAGTAAGTTTATACAGCTAGACAATCCCTATAAGTTTGCCTTTTAGTTGCTGTTAACAATTCTGAGGGATAAAGCTAGTGGTATAGAGTACAAGGCTATACAGACACTGCCACCCAAGAGAAACAGCCTTGTAGAAGCCAACCTGCAGGGGTTTCATCTGTGTTGAATAGTCCTGGCTGGAATATTTCCTAACTGGAAATAAAAGACAGTGTAGGCTAAGACAGTCTCATACTTTAACTGAAATCTAAATATCAGGGCAATAGTAATACACCAGAGAGCTGAAACTATACTAGCTCGGTCATTTCATCCTTCAATTCTGGCATTTACTGGCATGGCTTATTTTTAAGCAGTATATCTACAATGCCAGTAAAACATCTATTTTTCCCTTTGCCTGTTAATTTTTTTAAGGAAATTTAAGATTCTGCTCGATATATCCTTCAATCTTAAAAATATCTTAGCAACTTAAGGAAGGACAGGATCGATGGATTGCATTTGTCACAGTTTTCAAATTTCTTCTGGCCTGATAGTGAAATTGTTTCAGAGCATGAAATGTTTAGCCCAAAACTTCCCGATGTCCATTTTAGCTTATTGTGATCTATATAGAATATGGCAAAACTAAGCTTCAACTTGAAGGAGGGGGTACCCAATCTAACTCAGGCCAAAGAGCACAACCCCCTCCTATGCTGATCTGCTTGCTCAGGACTTAGCATGCACAGAGGGTCAGAGACCTAGCAGACACAGAAAGTCAGAACTACTCTTATACGAGGAGGAAACAAAGATGCAGGTCAGCTTCAGGCAGTGGGCCCTGGACCAGCCACTCAGCCCTCCTCCAGGGATACTCACTGAGACACCTGCGGGAGGGTGGGGGGGACCAGCCACTGCCACCTGCCAGCATATACTAGTGGCTATCATTATTAATGCCATTTTATTATTCAAAAATAGAAATATATACAAGTCCTCCCACCTCCTTTTTGGTACTGGGGATCAAACACAGGGCCATTACACTGAGCTATATCCTTAACCCCTTTATTTTTTATTCTGAGATGGGGGCTCATTAAGTTGCCCAGCCCAGCTTGAACTTGCAACCCTCCTGCCTCAGTGCTAAGTTTATAGCTATGCACCACAATGCCTGGCATGAGTCCCAAATTTTACAAGCTGCAAAATAGGAGATGCAATTTTATGGAAACAAAGAGGAAAGAATTTGTCACTCAAAATATAAAACATTTCAACAAATTATTATAGCTTCGCCTAATACTGAAATAAAACATAAGGTTATTTCTAAAATGTCAGTAATACCAAATTATACATACTTCTGATTTAATATATCTAGCTCCAATATAAATCATTATATGCACAATATTTTCCCTAGATTATGATCCTTTATGTTTTGCAGTGAATTTTTTTAACACGAAAATTAAAATGTACTAAATGATATATATACCAAATGGTTATAAAATTCCAAATGCTCACTTGTCTTGCAACACATGCAGAATACACACATTCAAAAATCACCACTTCCTAAGGATTAGGGAAGAAAATATAAGATCCACTGCTCGTGGTGGGGAAAGGGTGGTAAACCAACATGGCTTTCTGGACATGCCTGAAGAACCTAGTCCTGGTTGCCCTACCTTCTTCTCCCTTCCACTGTCAGCCTGCAAAGTTTCCAGGCGGGCTTTGAAATGCTCACAGTCCAGTTTTAGCTGCTCCAATTCTTGCTCTTTCATTTCCAGGTCTACAAGAAAGAAACACAACAATTCTCAAGAAAACATAAACCACAAACCTCTCCTAAGCATCTATTTACTCTATCTTCCCTTAGCAAGGCCTACACTTATTTCTTAGGTCAGAATATTCATGTTTCTGACTGCTAATGGTCCCTGAACAACCAATATTCTTGAACTCTTTTTCTTTTGTTCTTATTAGTTTTTAGTCCAGAGCAGAAAGGACTTTTGTTGCTTTGCTTTGTGCTTTGATGGCCTCCCTTTACTGCCAAACGTGTACTCAAGACTTCAAGAATGTGTTATTTAAAGGACTGAAAGCAGAGCTGAGGAGCCTGACTGTCTCATGGCACAGACTTGTATCTGTTCTGTGAGAAACAGAAGGCAGCCTGGTGCAGAGATGCTGCCAGCAGGGCTGATTCACAAAGCAAGGCCCACCGCCTGGCAGATGGCTCAATGGAACAACTGCATAGCAGTCACCAACAAGGCAGCCACAGAGCCCACGATGAGAGAGCATCACGGTGAGGGGGAGGAACTACGCATACTACTTCCTCTCCACTACATTCATGACTGGATGAGTCAAATGGCCAACAAAATTCCCAAAGGCAGCCACATCAAAGTATTATCAACTTTAAATATGCTATGGAATACCAATGTTCAAAAAAAATCAAATACAGAGCTGGGGACATAGTTCAGTGATGCAGCATTTGCTCTTTAGAGCTAAGAAATCATCTACTTTATACCATACAACAACAGATAGATAGCAAGATCTGAGGGGAACTATTGCCAGGAGCTAATGGTGTGACTTCTCTCACTGGAGCATTAATGCATCAGGACAGTAGTTCTAAGTCTATTGTACATCCAGGGCACCTGCAGGATGTGGGCCCCATCCACACAGTCTGGGATTCAGTACACCTGAAAACTTAACGTTCCTAACAGTTCTTAGGTGAGGCAGCTGCTGCCAGTCTGAGAACCATGGAAGACAGCCTCATTTCTCTCATCACTAGCAACATGAAAGGCACAGACAACCCCAACCAGCACCAGCCAGCAAGTTCAGCCATAGCGCAGTGAAGGGGGCTGGGGCAGTGGGGCTGCAATGAGGGTAAGGGCCTCTAGAACAGATGCCTAGAAAGCAGAACCTTATTCCAGCTTCCAGGAGAAAAGCTAAAAAATGTGCAAAAGAGAGGAGTAATTTACAATCTAGGGGTCTGAGAAGGAAACCCCATAAGCAGCCTGTGAGGTCAGCTCAGAACTACACAGCATGCCCAAAGGTGACAGCGGAAACAAAAGGAGTCCCAGCGCAGACTCTAAGTCAATAACCAGACCACTTAGAAATTATGAAATTGCCTAGAAAAAACTTCTCTTAAAACACATTCCTTAGGAACTAGTGTGAAGTCATTTTGGGCTATTTTATTCCTGTTCTTTTAAGATATCTAGTGCTATGACATGAATTTTACTGGAATTTTCTCCAAATAATCCTGGATATCTAAAAAAGATCAGTGGAGCACTATGTTTTAAAAACTATTTAAAATTGCTTCTTGGCCTTTTTGCTAAGACCAAGTGTAAAAACTATTTAAAACTATACTATTGAATATTGGTAACAGTATTAAATGAAAACATAGTATTCACACACACACACACACACACACACACACACACATAACTACATAAGAAATTTGTGCCATACACAGTCACAGATAAAAAGAAACAAAGTGAAAAAAGAGCTAAAATAAAATTATCAGTGGTTTGCCCATGTGTGGTAACACACATGCACCTATCATTTCAACATTCTGGAAGGCCAAGGCAGGGGAGTGAAAACTCAAGCCCAGCCTGGCCCCTAGTGACCTAATGAGACCCAGGATTCTCAAAATAAACAATTTAAAATTTTAAAAGGGATGGGGATACAGCCCAGTGCAAAGGCCCTGGGGTTCAATCTCCAGTACAAATATAAACAGATACAGCTACAGAAATAAATATCCACAGTTTAAAATTTTCTTTACAGTTAACTTTTTTTTTACAGTTAACTCTTAAAATTTGTTTCTTCTATCAAACTATATATATTATTTGAACATGGTAAGGAAAGAAAATTGTATTTCCACAACCCTTAGCAAAAGATACTTGCACTATGCCAATTTCATGCTCTCTTGTTCTGTGTAGTTGTGCAGGACTTTATTGTAGATTAATATACCAAAGCAACAGGGTCAAAGTAAAGTATTAATCAACAAACAAAGCCATAAAACTCCAGGTCTAAAATGAGAGGCCACACCCACCCACACAGACCCTGAAGGTGGCGACAGGTGGCCTTTCCACTGTGTAAGGCTTCCACCTCGTGGCCATAAAAGAGCATTGCTACTGCCTCCTTACCACTAACTCACACTGTTTTTTGTTTTTTTTGTTTTTTTTTTTTTTTTTGTGGAACCGGGGATTGAATTCAGGCCCTTGCGCTTGCCAGGCAGCGCTTATTCCACTGAGCCATCTCCCTGGCCCTACTAACTTACTTCTTATTGTCAATCTGGTTGCCACCTTCCAGCAGGACAAAGATTTTCCCTGATTTTGTTTTATGCTGCACCTCAAGTACTAAAAAAATATGTGAAACATAGTCAGCACTACCTATATATTTATCACATTAATGAACTTCATTTCCTTACATTTCTGCCTCATCTTTGAACAGAGAAAAACACAGAGCTTTACTTTAGTTTTCTATAGCTTCTGTTATCCTGTGATAAGAATGTATTGTTTCTGCAGTTTCTTAAAAACCCAGGACAAACAAGAGAAACACACAAAACAAAACAAAAACAAAAGTAAAGTGAACCCAAGACAATACTACTACAAGCAGTGAATGATATATATGGTGAAGACATCCTCTTACCAGGACTGCTACTTAGCCTAGCCTTGCTTCAACTGCTACTTCTTAGCACTCAATATGAAAGTAAAATCTCAATCTGTGTAAAGTGGAGGAGGCCTGGACAATGTAATGCACTTCAAGCACCCAAACCACACACTATTTCAGGACCTATGTATTTTCTCAAACTACAATTCTTTTTTGATAGTTTTCAATAACACAAGAATGACTGTTCTCTTTTAATGTTCAGCTTACTCATAGGGAGGGCTTACAGCTGTAAATGAAAAGCAGGATTTCTAAAACACTAATCAAAGAAAATAAAACTATACAGAAGGGGGCCAGTCAAATAGCTCAGTGAATTAAAGCACCTGCAAGTAGGCACAGGGGCCAGGGGCTCAATACCTAGGCGTGCCAGTAGACCCTTCCCTAAAATACAAAAATAAATAAATAAAAATTTTAAAAAGCCTATACAGAAGGGACCAATTTTTCCTAAACTTTATTACTTGCACATTTATAATAAATCACCAACTGTCTTTTTTTTTTGGAACCAAGGATTGAACTCAGGCCCTTGCATTTACCAGGCAAGCACTTATTCTACTGAGCCATCTCCTCAGGCCCATCAACTGTCTTAATATGAAAATGCTTTTGATCAAAGTAGCAGAGTCACAAATTAAAAACATAGGCTTTTTATGTATATAAAACCACAGCCATGAACTATCACCTTCTTATCACCATCTGACATGTTTATAGAAGAATTCAGAGTATGCTAATGGTAGGCTCCATCTTTACTTGAGCTGAGATTTAAGCAGTGATTTAGGACTGTGCTAACAACCACAAATTGGGTGGCTTAGCACAACAAAATTGTCTTGACTCACCAGTCTGGAGGCTACAAATCCAAAATTGAGGTACTGGCAGGGCCACACACCTCCTTGTGCACCTTCTGAGAGCTCTACACATCCTCTGTTTGTGGCAGTGCCTTTCCAGTCTCTGCCTACACTTTATGTGTCCTCACATGCATCTATGCTCCCAAATTCCCCTTTGATAAGGACATGTCACATAGGAGTAAGGCCCACCAGGATGGCTTCATTTTAACTTCACTACAGTCCCTATGTCTACTGTGTAGACCCATTTTCCAACAAAGGTCCTATTCTGAAGAAGCAGGGACTAGGTCTTAACACATCTTTTTTTGGGGAAGTCAACAGGCTGCAGGACCATCTGCCCTATGTGACTTGTGAATCCCTTTTGGTTGAGAGGCATTCTTACTCAGACAGCTTCCCAAAACACAAGGCCCATCTCCAGGATGATTCTGTATCCTTCAAGGTCCCCACATATAATTCCAAAGATGTTTTATGTTTTCATGGGAGTACTTTGTATTTGAGCACACCCTCCACTTGGTAAGCTCTAATGATCGCTGTAGGACATTCTTTACAGGTTTCAAATTATATTGAAAATCAAAATATTCCATAATTTATCTTTTAAAAAAATAATCTCAGGGTCAGAGAGAAAGCTCAGGGGACTAAGCACCTGCTTTGGCAAGCACAGGGATCAGGGTTTGATCCTCGGTTCCACATTCCCTGCCAGCCCCATCCCTGGGGCACACTGAGCAGGCAAATGAGTCTGGGCATGGTGGCACATGCCTGTAATCCCAGCACTGAGAAGGCTGAAAACAGGAGGATTACTACAAATCCAATCCTGTACCAAATACATAAAAAAAAGAAAAAAGACAAGGCTTAAATGCATTTGAAATGCTAGTGCCCATTCTAAACCAAACACTTTAGTTAACTGTCAAAAATTACAAACCAGTTAAAAGCAGAGCATGAAAACAGGTTTTCTTTTTCTGACAAAAATCTGAATCCAAAGCAACATTTCTTGCTCTAATATAAAGGCCATTGGCATCCTGTTCTATAAAATGAGGAAAATGCATGACTAATAACCTGTTCCATATTGTCACTGCCAGGGAATGCAGCACTAGGTGGCATCATTCACTTTTTGTTTTGGTACCTGGAACTGAGCTCAGGGTCTTGTGTTTGTGAAGCAGGTGCTATGCTACTGAGCTATATCCCCGGTCTTTACTTTTCATATGTGAATGATGAAGCTCCCAGCCCACCTAGGAACAGCCAAGGGACTGGATCAAATCATACCCTTTTGATATTTCACATCATGTCTCGGGTGCTATCTGACAAGTACCAGGCACATAACACTCACCTGATTGATCAACTTTAAAATAAATGTCACAACACAACAACACCACCTAAACTTGACCTTGCTGAACTCCAAAGTGTGGAGTTTGCTGAAGACTTTCCCAAAGTAGAGTCACAGAAACATGTTTGGTATCTGTGGACACACTGACGTGATGTGAATGGTGGGGGGGGGGGCAGGAGTGATACTCGAGCATCGCACATCCCTGCCCCCTCTATCTTTGTTTTTTAAAAATTTATTTATTTATTTATTTTTTAATTTATTTATGTGTGTGCGTGTGGCCAGCTCAGCCCACCAGGGGGCGGGGCTGGCTGGCATGTGGTGCTGGGGGATTGAACTACGGTTCCCTTTGCTTTGCTAAGCTTGTTCTAAGTAGGTGCTTTAGACCACTGAGCCATCTCACCAGCCCTGCCCCCTCTATCTTGACGACCTTTCACCTATTCATAGCCCCCTTCCCCCTTTCTTCTGTCCTGGATTATAGGAAGCCTCCATGGGCCCTGCAAGTATACTCTCCATGTGCACTATGCCCCAGAGGCAGGTGTCAATGTCTACCATACCTGGGCTCCTTGTCCCCTGGCTTCCTGCTGGAGGAGGGCTGTGGGAGGCCCTGTGGGAAACGAAAGGACAGATGTGGTGGTGGGCAGTTTGTAATACCCAGCTGAATTGAACCAGTGTGGTGCTGGTGTGGGAGGCTCACCTGAGGACTGCTGCTGGCAGCAAAGAGGCAGAATTGGAGAGGAAGAAGTTTAGAATATGTTAGGAGCTGTTGACCTCCCCCCCCAAGGACCTTGTCATACTGGCTTTCCTGATGAATTGGGCTTTTCTCATCCTTGGAGATACCTGGGACCTCACTGTCCCGGAGATGGCTACAGTTCACTTTGGGGGAGCTCTGGTCCTCCCTTTAAGTATCACTTCCTGGCTCTGGAGGGGACAATGGTGCACTGCTCAGTCTCTTGGACAGGCCCGTCACGCTGGCTTTCCTGATATAGACTTGGCTGTTCTCCTTGTTGGAGGAGCTTGGGACTTTGCTATTGCTGAGGACAGCTGTGGTACCTTTCGGGGGGGGGGGGCGCTCCAGTTTTTACTTGCTTCCTGGCTACAGTGCAGATCACCAAGCCTGCTGGACAGAACCTTCATCCTGCTAGCACAGACTTTTTAGCTTCCACCACTAACTCTGAGCCTTCCCAGCACAGATCCATGAAAAAGGCCTACATCAGGCATTGTTATGGGCTCTAGACCTTCTAGGCCTTGAGCTGGACTGGGCACGTGGGGTGTGTGTGTCACTGTCATGGGCCTAGATCTTCATCTGGACTCATGCAGGACATTGTTGTGGTATCCAGGCTCTCAGCTAGGTTCTTTGGCCTTGAGTGTATGCACAGGTTCCCTGCATTCTTTTTGTATATGACTCTTTCAGTGGCTATTATAAAATAATAATCTTATGGATTTATGTATCCTAGTATTGTTCTCCTTGCAAGTCCTAACCATATAACACAGGGGATGTGCTGACCTCTTCGTCACATCCTCCCTTTTGGTGAGCAGTGGGCTGCCAGTACCTTCCCTGCACTGCATGTCTCTCCCCAGCTCCTCCTGGCCTGGGAAGTAACAAGCTCTGCTTGTCTGGTCCTGGGTACTTCCCTCTCCACCTGCCCAGTCTCCCTTCCCCTCACTCCCTTCCTGTGTCCTGGCCAGGACATGGACTTGATGCTCACTCACCTGGGCTCCTCTTGGAGCTCACTCTTCTCACCCACTCCTAATGGTTCTCTCTTGGTCTTACACGTCTATGGTCTAGGAATAGTTCTTCCTGGAGCAGAGCCAAGGATCTGTCTTGCTCCTCTTTAACATCAAATTATCTCAAATAGTTTCTTTTTTTAAAATTTTATTTATTTATTTGAGAGAGAGAGAGAGAGAGAGAGAGAGAGAGAGAGAGAGAGAGAGAGGCCAGCTCATCCCACCAGGGGGCAGGGCTGGCTGGCATGTGGTGCTGGGGGATTGAACCGCGGTCCCT
>NW_004524621.1:2794809-2842733 GCF_000260255.1 Octodon degus | reverse complement strand
GGCATGTGGTGCTGGGGGATTGAACCGCGGTCCCTCATGCTTTTGCTAAGCTTGTTCTAAGTAGGTGCTTTAGACCACTGAGCCATCTCTCCAGCCCTCAAATAGTTTTTTAACACATTTTTAAAACAGCATCTCACTATTAGGCCAGGCTGGCCTTGCACTCATCCTCTCTCAACCTTCCAAGTGCTGGGATTACAAGTATCAACCACTTCACCCAGCCACATGAACACTAAAAATCAAACAGTACAATAGTTTTCAAATCCAGTTATGGTTTGACAAATATTTGAGCAGTATTTCCATTTTACAATATTTTAAATTATTTTCAGAGGAAATAATTTCAGATTCACAATATGTGGCATGAATAAAATACAAATAACACCTTATTCTTTTTCTCCAGTATGATCTAGTACTTTGCTACATTCACTCATCATTTAGAGGACTCTCTCCCACTTCTCCTGACTACTTGAGGATTATGTACCATGGTCCTTTGCTCCTAAATAGTTCAGTGAATATTTCCCAAGAATAGAGATGTCAGCCCAGAGTGGTAGTATACACCTGTAATCCCAGCACTTGCACTTGGGAGGCTGAGGCAGGAGGATCACTGTGAATTTGAGGTCAAACTGCACAACATAGTGAATAGAAAGCCAGGCTGAACTACACACCAATGCTCTGTTTCAGAGAAGGAAGAGAGGGAGAAAGAGAGGGATGGACAGAGAGAGGGAGGGGGAAGGGGAGGAGAGGGGGAGACAGACAGACAGACGGACAGACAGAGACATTATGAACCAGAATAGGCCGGGTGGAATTGAACAGAGCCACCCATGAATCAGTTTAACTTGTGACAAGGTTAAGACCACCAACTCTCTCTAAAAAAAAAAAAGTCCTTGTAGAACAGGACAGAAATACCATTACGGAGAGCCTTCAGTAGTTTGCATATGTATGTGTGTGTGGGGGGGCGGGCTGTTAACAAAAATTTAACCAGGTCTACCACAAGAAAAAGCAAACAGAAGCAGACCCCATATGTCCTCCTTCAATGCCCCAGGCCAATGTGTTTCTTTCCTTTTCTCAAAATGGGTGTCACGGCTTGTGTCTAGATGTCCTCCCAAAGTCTCATGTACTCATTTGGTGGGGCTGGATCTAGAGTGTGTAATTTTGGGATTAAGGTGTGTAATTGCTAAATTAGTCCACTGATTGGCTTGGCACAGCTCTGGGTATGGATAATGGGAACGCACACTCTAGGTATGGCTGGTGCCATCCAAAGGGCAGATAGCTTGGCAGGGATAAAGGGGAGAGGCAGCCTGCTGCTGCATCCCTGCTAACTCACTGCTTTGCTGCCTTCCTGCCTTGTGCCCAACATGAACTGTCTTCTGCACAGCCCCTCTACCATGCCAACCTGCCTTGGAGCCAACCAGCTATGAATTAAATAAAACTTCTACAAACTGTAAGCCAAAATAAACCTTTCCTCCTTTAACTTTGGATATCAGGTATTTGTCTCAATAAGAAAAATAAACTAATATGATGGGTTTCTAGTAGCATGTGCACCTCATAAAACTGCAACCCAGAAGAAACATGCAGAAAAGAGGTTACTCTTTCAGGGTCAAATATGTGGACAAGAAGAGAGAAAAGCAGACTGAAACAGGGGTCTTGCCCTCCGACAAACACAGTAAAATGGGAACAGAGCCATGTTTTTAGAAGAAGCACAGGCAGGTACACCATCTCACAGGAGTACAGTTTGTGTCCAGCTACTAGGGTAGATAGTAACTCTGGGCCAAGGCTGTGTCCAATGACTGCTGCCTTTGAAGCCACAGTAAATCTTGCTTAAGTCCTGAGGTAGGAGTGCCTTTGGTGGTGTACACGAAGGTTAGCTGGCCTCTACCATAGTGAAGAACAAGGAATAGCTACTGAAGCCAGGGGAATGGCGTTGTCAGACTGAACAGTCAAAAATTGCTCAAGCTGGTGACTGGGTTGGGAGATGCTGCTCAATGCAAGCTCTGGGATTTAGACAAAATATCACGATGGAGATGAAGACAAGCTAATAAATCAGACACATTTCCAGGACAAAATGCACAGGCCTCACTGGACAGGTTTCCAGGAGAGCAGTGAAGAAAGACAGTGACTCCAAGGTCTTTTACTCCAGCAGAAGTGCTCTGAGAATACTGAAGCTGGCCAGTGTGAGACAAAGGGCAGATTAATGACTCAAGTGTGAGAAAGCAAAACTTACCTTGCTTTCTGAGGAAGTGACAATTTATCCTGCTTTTCGTCAGGCTGGAATAGCAGACACAGATAAGACAGCTGCACAAGAAAATATATCTCCCAAGGATACTGCAACTAAGAAGTGTCACAGTGACCCTCCTTTCTTTGACTGCTGATTTCTTGTTCACTGAGAAACTTTAGTTTCTGCATACCCCAGTGTTGGGATAAGAAAGAGTTAATATAAAGACCTGCTAAATAACCTGCAGGGCATGTGGGAGGAGGAAAAATGAAACAGGGCAGCAACAGCAGTTGCTGGAGTAACCAAGAACACTTGGAACTCAAGGACAGCCCTGTTTTTGTGTCCTTGCTCCCAGATGCCTAGCAAGTTTTCATGTATAGCCTAAACATTAATCTTGGACACATACGATGGGATCTTGTTATGTTCACCTAAAGTAACCCAAAGGCTAATACTCAAGATACATAAAAATAAAGACCAAAGGCAGGGCAGCAGGCTTTTTGCTCAAGCCCTTGCTTTGTTTGCATTGATTGTCCATGTGTCTTTGTTCGCAGCCAGCACCTGTGAGACTTTCCCAAAGTTTCCAGATTCCTGGAAACTTTACTATTTGAGATGTTTACATAAAAAGAAAACACTGCTTGCCTGTAGAGTCACTGTGACACACACAGAACGACAGCCTGATTTTCCATTTGTCACAGAGCTGTAATTAAGGAATTTTCTAATTGAATTTTTCCCCCCCATAGGGTTTTGCTTTTATTGACTTTTTTTTTTTTATTTTTCAACAAATAATACACTGCATATATTCTTCTTAGTGGTTAATTGCTGTACAAGATGCGGACTTGTGATCCTATTTACACACACCATTAGAACAAATCATTCTATTCATTAACAGAATGTAACTATATATCTATCCCAACCACTTTGAATACACAGATACAAAATAGACATTCATCTGTATACCCCATTTTTTCTAAGTTCCGTTATTGAATATTATAGGTGTGTAAACTCAGCAAAATTGAATTTTGTAATTTTCAAAAAAAAAAAAAAAGTCCTAGATTCACTACACAATCAAGACTTATACTGCCCCTTTACATATAACTCTACTTTATTTCTTTATCAACTAAATTCTAACCCTGCCCCAAGACCTGTATCAGTTCAGCAAGATGCCTCTTACTCTTCTATCTGGTCTTCACACTGCAATAAAGCACAAACCTGACCTTGTCAGGCTTGGGTTCCACTCCCGGTAACCTTGGCCTGACTAAGTAGGACAGACATTTAGAATCTGAAATGGTTTGATCTCCAGCATACTCTACCCCCCCCCAAATCTGAAATTATTTTAAAACAAGAAAAAAATGCCAAATAGGAGTTGGACCCAGGACCCTGAGCTTCAAGAATTTAGGGCTAGAAATAAATCCAGCAGCCCCTGCCTTCAAGATGGTAGCTGAAGCTGCACTGTTCTGAAGACTTCCTAGGAAGAGTCATGGAGGTGAGAAGGGTCCAAGGCCTAGGTCTCAAGCAACTATACTATCTGATCACTGTTGAGCAGAGAATGGCAAATGAGCAAAGAGGAGTGAGAAGGCATTATCAGAGAGAACATTGAGAAAGAGGTGACAACACAGCCTGGGGAAGGTAAAAGACCATGGCAAAGATCTCCCAGAGTGTTACTGATCAGCTTTTCCTGTGTAGCACTCAGTGTGATTTGGTCAGGGGACTGAGCTCCAAGCATCAACTCATGCTGACTCATGAGAGCCTAATGTAGTTCTCAGAATGCCATTTCATGACTTTACAGTGAAATACCTGCAGGCTCACATATTCTACCACCAAGTAGCATTTTCCTTTCCTGGAGATACATACATAAGGAATGATTCATTACTCTGGGAAGTTATTAGATGAGATCAGAACAAAGCAAGCTAAGAAATCAGACCTGGAGTATGTTAAACAGCATCCCAGTAAGCCAGAGAGAGGTCTAGTTACAAAGGAATAAGGGAGTCAACAAAGAACGGTGAGAAATTCAGGAGTAGCAACAGTTTTACTGCTCATGGCCAACAAGAGGCATGACCCAAACTCAGGGAAAAGTGGACAGTGGAGGTGACCTGCAGGCAAAAAACCCTGGTTAAAGGGGTACATCTATGGCCATAGAACCCTGGGGCATGTCACTTCTGCCGCTCTGTCCAGCAACACCCTTAGAGAGCCCTGCCAGCCAGTCTGCAGGGTTCACCATCCAGGCACAGCATAGAGAAGAGGGGAAGATGGATGTGAGGACTCCTAGGAAAATACGGCAGGGCTGGATAGGAACCATGAACATTTTCTTTTCTAACTGGACAGAGCTGGCCTATTACCTATGCACATTTGCACAAATCAGAAACTCATACTCTTCAGTCAGGGTATCTTCCAGTCTGGGATACACCTTTTCTAGATACCACAACATAATGGCTAAGTCAAATGTGATGTGGAGATCAACCATAGAAAAGCTGGCAATGCTAACTAAGCTCAGTGAGGTAAGTGCCAAGTCAAGCTTGAAATATACCCAAGAACTTTAATAGGCTCCTACACTGGTGTGACATAATGGCTCAGCTCAAATCTTACTAGTCTGAATGAACAAGTCCTAATCTTGAACTTACAACAATGCTAGCAACTGACACTCCCATCCACCTAGAGATAAGTGAACACAGCCAACTATCTGCTGCACAGTTAACTGCATTTGAGGTTTCCATGTGAAAAGATCTTTAACTTGCACAAGAATGTACTTAATTTGCAAATATCAATAGTATGAGATTCCTGCAAGAAAGACAGCAAAAAGAGAGGCTAGTCCAGAAAGCTAGTAACCTTTCCTCCAACACCTACACACACGTGCAAATTATACACAAAGGGCATTGCTAAGCCTTTCTTACCTTTTACCTGACTCTCAAATGATTATAGAATGACACTTTAAAATATATTTATGGTTACAGTTATGTACCTAAGTCAACTTTGTTAGAACACATTACTATCACCATCAGCAAATGCTAAAAATAAAATTAAGACTCACTTTTTTCTAAAATCTTTAACTTCTGGAAGCTTTCCAAGACATCTCCATTTAGTATTCTGGGTAAGAAGTCCCGTATCTGCATCACTTCGGTTGTCAGCCGGTCCAGGTCCTTCTTTCTGACTCTAACAAATTCTTCTTTAGTTTCCATAGGCTAAAACAGCAAACCCAGTTTATGATTAGTATGTTTCCCCTCTGACTCAGCAGCCCAAGTCAACCAGCTTCCTTTTCTTCCATTCCTCTTAAGTTCACAATTATTTCAAAAGCATGATTATGCCTAATGCATCTTCTGGCATGGATATAGATTGTTACACTTTGAGGGCTGAAGCCCTAGCCTTCAAAACAAGAATCAGGCCAGCCTGGTGCCTGGCACTTGTTGTCCTAGTTACTTGGGAGACTGAGGGGCCAGAATTGTTTGAGCATAGGAATTCAAGGCCACCCTAGGCAACATGGCCAGATCCATCTCGGAAAGATACAGGAGCCTGAAATTTAAGCGTAAAGTGAGGTGCACACAAGAGCCCTGTTTTGAAAAGAAACACACATATTTCATTTTTTAAAGAAAATGCCTACAATTCAACATCACAGCACCAGGCTGACTGGGAACAGAGAGCGGGCGCCTCTTACGCTAGTCACCCCATTTAACATCCACCCAGCCCAAGGAGGAACTTTCTTGAAGGCAGTAGTAACACGGGATTGGATCCAGAGTCCAACCACCCCGACTCGCGCGTGCAGCAGATATCAGTACTGAACAGTCTGCGGTATCCCTTTCTCTCATACACGCTGCAAACGGTCACGGCCTGTGGAGGGGACGGAAAGGCGAACTCCATGTCCCGTCGCAGCTGCTTCATCCCACCATTCCCACACGGCACTTAGGCGAAGGCCGCCTCAGGCCCAATTCCAACCAGGCCCGGCCTAGCCCACACCGACCCGCGGTCAGCTCTCTGGGCACTAGGAGAGACCCTGGGGTAGGGGCTGACAAACAACCACAAGCGTGTCACGCAGGAGGCCAGGCCTCCGCACTGACCCGGCAGGCTTCTGTTACGCCGCCCTCCTCTCCCATGGTCGTGGCGTCGGCTCTGTGCGCCTGTGCGGCGCCCTCTGACCCCTACACACACAAAAGCGCGGGAACGCGCCTGCGCCGTGCCTGGATGGTCCGGATGGAGAGCCGCGAGGCCCAAAACGCGTGGACTTTATACGCCTTTGTCAGTGTGTGTTCGCTCAATGGTGGGGTCTGCGAAGTCCTGCTTCTGCTCTTCTGGCCTAAACAGGGTTTCAACCTTGTTAACTGCAAAGTCGACAGAACGTGGGGTTCTAAGTGTACATAAATTGTTCAAAACAAATTGAATTGAACCTTTTCCTGTTTGGCGACGAGAGCTGTACCCAAAAGGGCACCCTCTTTAAGGGAAATCTCGCCTACAGCCAGCAGGCCGGGTCCCTTGCTGGGCTTGAGGTACTTCTATGTTAAAGAGCGTAGAAGTATTTGGATTCAATAGCTAGGTGGGATTTTCCTAGTTCACCCTAAATTCAGGGGAGTTACCTATCTCAGAGCAACTTCCCCAACATCCTCGCTAAATCCATTAAAACATGACACAGCTGGAATTTTAGATGACTTTTAAGACTTGTCGATGCCCCCAGGCTGCGTGTGTGCTCCGCGGGCCTGAAGACCTACAGGGACTCGCCCGACCTGCCCGGCCACCGCGGGGAGGTGCGCAGCGGACGATCGCCGGCCGGGGGCACCCCGTTCCCGCTGGTCTCAACCTCACTTGGGTCCCGACGGGGCTTTGGGAAGTGCGCTTAAAGTCTGTCTTGCTGGCCAAGTCCGGACTCTGGCTAACCTCGACGACAGCGGCCCACGCTCAGGGCCCGCGCCGCGCGGACCGAGCGGAGCAGCGCCGCCTGCTGCCAGCGCCGCGGCCCCGGCGGCTTTCGGGTACGCCATCAGCGCGCGCCACACCGCGCCGCGCCGCGGCTTTTGCGCAGGCGCGGCCGGGTTAGTGTGCGCCTGCGGGCGGCGTGCGATCCAGAGTGCTCCAACGGAGAGGGCGCGATGGCCCCAGTCATGCAGCCCGCCGAGATCCAGTTCGCGCAGCGGCTGGCGTCCAGCGAGAAGGGCGTCCGCGACCGGGCGGTGAGGAAACTGCGCCAGTACTTGAGCGTGAAGACGCAAAGGGAGACAGGTGGGCGCTCGCGGGTGAGCCGTGCCACATGGAGGCCGTGCCGCCGGCCCGGGGCTCCGAGACTGTGCCTTCGGGGGCTGTGCAGCCGCCTGTGCGCTGCGCCTGAGGCGGCTCGCAGCCCAGGAAAATGGCTCGGGGTCTAGTCCTGTGCCGGACGTCAGTGACTGGCGTAGGGAGACTGATCCAGGTCTGTGGTCTTTGGCGCCCGCTGATCCGGACGCTAGGCTTGCCCCACTTCGCGGTTCTCGTCGTTGATTCCCACCTTTCTTTGACCACGACGTCTTTAGATAGTGGGGCACAGAGGACAGACAGCATCCTTGCCCTCGAGGAACTTTAGCTGCGAAGTGAGAGGGAGAGTGGCAAGTAGAGTAGAGCGCGTGTGTGCGGGAAAGGCAGTGAAGACCAGGGAACGGAAACGTGAATGAGGGACCTCCTCTCTGGAGGGAGAGGAACTGCGTGGAGAGCCTCATACGGGGATGTCCAACCGAGATCCGGACAGACCGGAGAGGAAGCCGGCCTTGCAGACGCAGAAAAGAGCTGAGCTTGGCCTGGGAACGGTGGGAAGACCAGTAAGTCGGGGAAGAGGGTGTTTTGAGATAAGGTTGAAAATGGAGGCAGTGACCAGATACATCAGGGCTGGGTAATTTGGCTTTTAACCGCAATGGAACGCCAAGGAAATATTTTATTTACCTTACTCCAAAGGGGTTCTGTAAACCCTGTGCATGCAGAAGGCTCTGTGCTGTTGGGGTTTTTGTTGCATCAAATTGCTTGAAGTTTCAATCGCTGATAGTACATTAGGAATCAGTTTAGAATAAATATTCCCTCATTGTGACATTCGTAGTTCATGTTGAACAGAAATCAAAAGAGCCACCCCCAACACCCCAGAAGAGAAATTGAAAACACTTTTTTTGGGAAATCTAATTATGAAGGAATGAAGACCAGTCTCCCTGATAGGGCCTGTTTACATGCCCGTCTTCAGGCTTCCTATGCCTGTGTGCCAGTGGTTCCTAAACCTGAGCTCTAGTCCAGACTTTTTCTACCTTTGGCTGAAATGTGCCCCGCTAGCCTGGCACTCCACCTGGTTGTCCCACATGCACCTCGCACTTCAAATTTCCTAGAAAGGGTATCCCCAAAGAACTTTACTCCTCCTGCTCCCCTGCCCTCCCATTTGGCCTCTAGCTGGACACAACGGATTACCCTGAACTCTCAGACATCCATCCTCCCTTGAACCTACCACTTTTCACTGTCTGAATTACTCAGTCCTGACCTGAGGAGCCTTTGTCTCATCCAGACTTCTGCCCCTGTTTGCTCCAATTCATCTGAATGCCACTTGTGTGCCCCTCACTCTGTATTTCACAAATCAGCCCAGGGCCTTCTTAAAGCAAATCTGATTGCTTGTGCCAACTTCAGAATTGGTGATATTGATATTGATTGGTGGCTAGGTGTGGTGGCGCACACCTATAATCAATCCCAGCGCTTGGGAGGCACAGGCAAGAGGATCATTGTGAGTTTGAGACAAGCCTGGGCTGCAAAGTGAGTTCGGGCTGCTTCACCTGCATAGCAAGATGCTGTCTCAAAAAGACAGAGAGTTTGGGGCTGGAGAGATGGCTCAGTGGTCTAAAGCCACCTACTTGAAACAAGCTTGGCAAATCACAGGGACCGTGGTTCGATCCCCCAGCCCCGCCCCCTGGTGGGCTGAGCTGGCCACACACACACACACAATAAATAAATGTAATAAATAAAAATAAATAAATAATTTAAAAAAAAAAAAGACAGAGAGTTTGTGGGTCATGGTATCTTTGTCTGCTATTCCACCCTCAGCCTGGTCATGACTGTTACATGCTTCATAAACCATTTATGGTTCCTCGTGTACCAAGCACCATTTCTTACCTCCGTGGCTTTGTGTCTCCTCACTGTGCAAAGAATCCAGTGCCTTCTCCACTCCCAACATTCAGCTCAGCATCAATTCCTTCAGAAAGTGTTCCCTAGTGACCTAGTGCTGTCTCTAATCTAGGATCTAACACCAGTGTCTGTACTGTAGTACTTGCAGCCTTGCTTAATTAGGCTTTGATGTGTTCTTCACCCAAACCCATAAGCTTCACATCCAACTTTATGAGGGCCTAGCAGTGGACAAGAGGAAGGACAGTTGCTGTCCTTCTGGTCCTGAGACCTCCAGGTACCCTGTTGCTGAAACTCCTCCAGTGAGCAGGGCAGGGACTTCAGAAGCAGAGGGGTCTGGCGTCCTGAAGGCATTCCGTACACTGCTGTGTTCTTGCCTGGTTAACACCCATCATATCCAATCTACATTATGTGGAGTGTAATGCATCTTCAAACACAATGCTGCAGAGTGTGGTTCATGAATAACAGAAGAAGTAAAGTCTGCCACAGCTGTGCTTCATCAAAATAGAAACACAAGTTTGGAAATAACTTGGCCTGACATTTGACTGTCATTGACAAGCTAAGACATTTTTGCATCCTGTTGGGAAACCTGAGATTTTATGGTATTACTGAAGCATCTATCCATCTATCAGCAACGTAGATAGGTCTATGATCTTTAAAAACAAAGTCAGAATCTTTGTACTGTTTACAACAGTGGGATCTAACTGAAGCTGGCCTGTTCCGAGTTGAGTCTGCCGTCGTGAAATAGTCCGCGTCCTCCTTTCTTAGATGGCACCTTTGCCTGGATTTAGCCATTCATTTCCTGTGTAGCAACATTGGTACATACCAGCTGTGTGCCATATTATATATCCTATTCCTGGCACTGGGAATATAGCAGTGAGCTGCAAAATTCCTACCTTTCTGTATTTTAAACATGTAATATCTAGAACAGTGTATCTTAAAGCCAGCCGTGGGACAGTGTCCTGTGGGTCTTTGTCTTGTTTTGGTGTCGTATGAAACAACAGTACATCAGTTGTTGGTGGTATGGTAGCTTTTAGTGGAGGTGACAGGACAAGAACTGGTTTTCTTACTGATACAATTTTCTCAAATGGGCTTTGGGAGTGTTTGGGCATGGGGTGGGTCAGCACAGGCAGCAGCCCCTCTGAAATGGCTCCTGCGTCAGTTTTTGGGGGAGAGTAGCTGTTCGGTGTTCTCATTTCAAAACTTAACTGCTATTTCCTGTGTCTGCCTGTCTTCACTTCATGTTCACCTCTTTCATTTTTAAATAACTAAACCTAAACTGTTGTCAGCAACTTGGTTGTATTATTAAATTAAGAAATTTGTCCCCCAGAATAAAAAGTTAAGATTCCACAAGCAATTGAGGAACAAAAGTATTGTGCTTTAGATTGGTATTTCGCTTTGCTTTAGAGTTTTGAAAAAAGTTAAATACTATTTCTCTCACTCTCTTTTTTTTTTTTTTTTTTTTTTTTAGTATTTAGTACAGGGTTTACAGGGTCCTACTACATAGATCGGACTTATGGTGATTCTTTTTTAGCTTCCCTAGTGCTGGAATTACAGGAATGTGCCACCATGACCGGTCTCAGTCACTGTCTCAGTGTGCCCCAGAGGCAGGGCTCTCTTTTCTTGAATTGTTTCAAAACTTAGTATTTTGTTACCAATGAGGTGAAAACAGTTTATTTTTAAATTGGATTTTATTGGTACATTTCAGATACACATAATGATCACATTCGTCATAATCTGTACCTGTACATGATATAAGTTGTTTTTCCCATTGCCCTACTTTCCGTTCAACCTCTCTTCCCCTCCCCATTTATAGAAAGTTTTGTTTCCATTTTTTGCTTTTCTCTCTCTTAAAAAACTTTTCCCTTCTTTCCTTTCTCTCTCCCCTCTCCTTTGTTCCCCTTCCCATTTGAATATTTTCTTCCTGTTTCCTGATACCTATTATAGGTTTTGGTTCTTATTTACACCTTTGGTTTCTCACACCAGAGAAACAATACAGTACTTACGTGTCTATTTTTTTTTTTTTTTAATTAAGAATGTGGTCTCAAGGTGCATCCATTTTCCTAGAAATGTCCCAAGCGTATTGTTCTTCATGGCAGAATAATACTCCATTGCATTAAAAAAACAAAAACAAAAAACACATCTTCATCCCCTCACCAACTGATGGGCCCTTGGGTTGTTTCCAGGATTCAGCCGTTATAGTCTGCCTATACAGAAATATGGGTGTGCATGTATCCCTGGGGTATGGTGCTTTTCATGCTTTTAGGAAGAATGAGAATGGAACCTCTAGTCCTAGGTTTTTGAGGAATATCTGCACTGATTGCACAGTGGTTGTTAACAGTCTGCATGCCCACCAACAGTGGAAAAGGGTTCTTTTCCCCCCACAGCTCTGCCAGCATTTGTTATTGGATGATTTATTGATAATAGCTAAAAATAACTTATAACTTATTTTTATATCTGTTGAAAATAGATCTTTCCAAATGAAAATGTGTTTTCATTACTTAGGATTCTTAACACTTGACAGGCAAGCCAAGCTAGGTTTTTGTTTTTCGGTGTTTTGGGACAGGATCTGGATGTGTAGCTCACGCTGACCTTGAATTCATGGTGATCCTTCTGAGTGCTGAAATTGCTTGTACCACCATACCCGACTTTTCCTGAAAGGCCCTGTGGCTGAGGGAATTCTGTTGATTTGACTTAAGAGGATTGCTGTAGCTACCTCCCCTCTACTATATGAGGTCTACTCAAACCGCTGCCTTTTTCTACAACCCAGCTGTCCTGAAAGTGGCTAGCTTGGGGGGGGGGGGTGACAATGCAGCTGCTTAGCAAATAGCAGGAGTGCCCCGAGCCTGACCTCTGGGGAACCCAATTTCTATTAATCTTCTTTTTGCTTGTAAGTTCATTAACGTTTGTGAAGAAAAAAAAAAAAAAAAGAAGAAGAAGAAAGAAAGAGAAAAAACAATAATCCTTAGGATTCTTCTGTAATCTCACAACTATTTTTGTTAAGGAATATATCAAACTTTAAAGTATCATCCTTTCTCTGTGTCTTTATTTGCCAGCCCCTGGCCTGATTGTCTAATCTGCCCCTTCCTTTTAGCTGGGTTCTTGGAAGCCAAATCCCAGGCATCCATCCCACTTGTGTTCCACATACCTTGATATGCATCCCTAAAGATAAGAACAGACTCCTTTCTTAACAACAACACGGCCTCTCTTAAGCCTTTTTAGTGTGCTGAAATACCAAACCACTGAGTTTTCCTGCCATCACATGTGATTTTTGTGACAAATTAGAATCCAGACAAGACCCCTTGTTGGCTTTGATTGGCTTCTAACAGCTCCTTCCTTTTTTTTTTTTTTTATTTTTCAGTGCAGTTTATCTATTAGGAGACATGGTTCATCTGTCATGTAGAGTTTTGCACCTTTGGGGTTTTGCCAGTTACATCCTAAGGTTTTTGCATGTTTCCCTGCACCCTGGATTTCCTGTAAGCTATAAGTAGATTTGACACAATCAAGGTTACTTTTAGCTTTTGTTTTTGTAAGACACTTAAACAGGTTGATTTGTGTGTTTCCTCTGGCATCTAATGTAGGATTACCTGTGGAAGTTCTGATTGAGCAGTAGAGGGCTGTCGATTTCCCTCCGTACCTTTTTATCCAAGGTTTTAGCAGGCTTGATTCTTGCTCATACCTAACAGTTCACTGGGGAAGTACATAGTTTTTGAAAATGATCAAAATAAGGGTCAGGTCACTATGACCCTTCTCAAAAAACAAAACCCAAACTACCCTCATTGGCTGTGCTCTGCTGGCACCTGTGCCCTGCTTAGACTTCTGGGTGTGACTTGTTTGTGATAAGAGGAAGGAAAACCAATTGGTGTATCATCTGCACAGCTCTGGATGGAAATTCACTTTGACTCCTTTCACTGTGATTTCTGTTATCTTGATTTTAAGTGGAAAATGATCACAGAAGACTCAAGACGCACCATTATAAAACTGTTGGTGAGAAAGGTCTTTAGCAAGTTGGGAATCTGTCTACGAAATAAAGTAATTGCCTATCACAGGAATCTGTTTGTGTCCTTTTTTTTTAAAATCATCATACTGAGTACTGAGATTACAGTGGTTAGAAGTGTATATTTGTCTGCATTAATTCAATTTATTCCAGTTTGCTACCCCCAAAAGATTTTTCCTGGCAGGCATAGTGGTACATACCTATAATCCCAGCCCTGGGAGGCTGAGGCAGAAGGACCACAAGTTCATGCCCACCCTGGGCAACTTAGTGTCTTATCAAGACCTTGTCTCAAAATTAAAACAAAATACTACTTTCTAGTAATACGTCAATAAAGGTCATTAGTAACACACATGGAAACTGGAAGATCTGTTTGTTTTCTAGTTTCATGGTTCATGGGCTTAGAAACATCATGAGCCTTTGCTTATCATACCATGTATGATTCCTGATGTTACTCAGCATATTATTTCATAGTACCTGAAGTGGCCCAAGGAGCTACAGGCTGAAGAAGTCTGGTGGCTGCATCCTATATAGGAAGGCAGAGCGGGAGCCCCTTAAAGGATCGATTCTGCCTGTGGCTCAAGGCTTGCTGTGACTGGAGAACCCTGCACCCTGTAGGGTTTGCAGGTCTTCTTGGCAAGGCCAGTGGACATTTTGATTGTGCAGAATGAGGTGCAGCTTGGAATAAAGTGTACCTCAGTGGGACCTGGCTCCAGAAGAGACCTCCCCTCATGAATGATGTGTTATGTTTGCCTTAGTTTAGTTCTGTTTTGTTAGCTGGGGATGGAACCTGCGGCATGCTAGGCACGTGCTCTTGCTGAGCTGCACCCCTATCCCTGTGGGTTAATTTCTGTTCTGATCACACTTGCTTCCTTGTGTTGCTCCGCACACAGCATGCCACCACTACTGCCCTCCCTATGGTCAGTGAAGCTGCATGTGTGGTAGGTAGCTTTTGTGTTTATTTCTAACAAAGGAAATGTGGTGCTTGCTTCAGCAGCACATACACCAAAAGTGGAACAGAGGAAATGTGTGCTTTACATTTAGAGATGTTAACACCAGTTTTGTGACAATTCTAAACTTTTAAGAAAGGAGGTACAGGGCCAGGGAGATAGCTCAGTGGCATAAGCGCCTGCCTGGTATGTGCAAGGTCCTGAGTTCAATCCCTGGTACAATAAAAAAAAAAAAAAAAGGAGGAGGAGGAGGAATAGTATGGAAATGCAAAAGAGATTTATTTACTTTTTTTGCTGTCTTTTCCCCTGCAGGAGGTTTCAGTCAAGAAGAATTTCTAAAAATATGGAAAGGACTCTTCTACTGCATGTGGGTGCAAGATGAACCCTGCCTACAGGTAACACGGCCCCCTTGTCATGTTTTTGGGTCTCTGCCATAGGGGAAGAGAGAAACTTCATTGTTGACCTCTGACATATCTTCAACAGATTGAAAATAAGTACTTGAATAGGTCATTTTCTCTCTTGTCTATATAGAAAGGAAGACAGCATTCACTTTCAGGTTAATTATCTTTTTAAATATAAAGGAAATAACAAATATAATAGGCTCAATCATAGATTTATTATGTCTCTGCCATTGTTTGGTACATTCTGTGGTAAGTTTTTCAAGTCTTGAGTTTATGTTTATGGGCAGAGGGTGTGGTCTGTTCTGAGATCCTGGGAGACCAAGCCCAAGGTGCGGGCCCACCTGGTCACAGCAGCCACCATGCTGTCCTGTAGGGTTCTTCCAGAGCCTCCAGCCAGGCCCTTGTAGCAAAAGACTATTTAGCCAGTAAAACTTGAAGGAAAATGCACTGGTTTCCAGAATGTATGTGTGACCCTTGCCTCTGTCTGCTCAGCCCTCCCATCAAAACTCTTAGGAGATAGTTGTCGCCTTCTTAAAAGCTTTGTTGTGCTGAGAGTGGGTCTGCCTTGGGAGTAGTAGAGGAGTGAGCCCTGCAGAAAAGCATGTACAGACCTCCATGGTAGAAGCCGCCTGGGTGGTGTTCACTTTCCTGGGTTTTCCTGGGCCGTCTTACCCCATCTGCCATGTCTTGTAGTAAAAACTTGTTTTGCTTTGTGATATTTCTTCTACTGAACATATTTTGAGTAGGCTAGCCAGGCAAGATTTTTTCAGAGTAACAATAGCTTTAGAAAAGGAGGAGAACCAGTGATCGGGGTACATCCTGTTCATGTCTGGGGTTCATTTAAAACAGATGAGGAAAACTGAGGCTAGATGATATGCTAGCAGTGCCAGCAAGGGTGGCTTATTCTTTGGTAACTCATGAGCAGATTTCATTTATTGACATTCTCTGAGGTGTAGGCCAGCCACTGAGTTTTCCACTGCATCTCAATGCCCTTCAGAGGGGTGTTTTTTTTTTTTTTTTTTTTTTTTTGCCCAGAACAGAGCCTGTAATGGGGGTCCTATCTAATCCTGGCCTTGCCCCCACTCTGACCAAGCCAGGCAGAGAACTTTGTCATCCCACAGGTGAGTCTGCAGTGAGAACCCAATGTCAAAGCACCAGTAGGGAAATCCTGCATCTTATCTCTTCTCTATTGGGGGGTCATGGTTGGATCTAGCTTAGTGACAGCTTGGCATGCTTTTTTTCTGCTGTAGGTCATACCAACTGCCTGGTAGAGGTGTGTTTTCAGACTTGCACCTTAGCATTTCCTCGAGATACATCCAATGAGCACAGCAGCACTTTGCAATTAGGAATTTCACATTTGGTGAAATCCAGATACCGAGTCACAGCCCTAGCAGCACAGCTCCTAGAACAGGAGTGCAGGCATCCAGGGTGCTGCGTCCTAGTGTGACCACAGTAACCTGATGTTTCTCCCCACTCACCTTCGCAGGAGGAGCTGGCAAACATGATTTCTCAACTCATCCACATTGTTAACAACTCAGAAGCTCGTAAGTACTGATGTTTTCCCAACTCCTTATTCATTGATCTAGTAACTTGCCTAGGAAATTAAGTTAGTATGATTTCTTCTTCCTTCAAAATTTCCACTCTCCAGGGTGTTAGCTGGTGCTGACACTGCATATGTGTTACATGATGAGCTATTCTTTTTTTTGGACTCATATTGATCCTCCTGCATCAGCCTTCCTAGCACTAGGATTCTAGGTGTATGCCACCGTGCCCAGTTTTTGACTGGGAAGATAGCTCGGCGGTCTCAGCACCTGCCCGGCAAGCGCAAAGACCTGGAACTAGGCTGGTGGCACATGCTCGTAATTCCAGCACTGGGGAGGCTGAGATAGGTGAACAACTACAAGTCTGAACTTTTAGCAAGACCCTGTATCAAATAAATAAATAAAATTAAAAAAAAAAAAAAAAGCGAGGGAGATGCCCTGAGTTGAATTCTGATTGGGAGATAGCACCCACCTTCCTGTTACTATGTTCTTGTGTAAATATGAGGAAAGTGATTGAATGTTATTGGCCAAAGTTGCTTGCTGCCCAAGAATTTATGATCCGAGTGAATAAACACTAGTTTGTTGTTCTCATTGTCTTCTCGATGTGTGGTCTTAGCTTCCATGGAAAACAAGCACTCAGAGCCTCTTGTTTTTTGCAGAGCACCTGTTCGTTCAGACCTTTTGGCAGACGATGAATCGAGAATGGAAGGAGATAGACAAGCCATGCCTGGACAGATACTATATGGTAAGGCCAGTGTGCCTTTGTCTGCACAAAAGGTGCTGTGTCTTAAACTGTAGAGGGAGGGCTAGCAAGACAGCTCAGCGGTCTGAAGCACCTGCTTAGGCGCCGTTTGATCCCCAGCACCACATTCTGTGCCAGCCCGGCCCTCAGGGTGGGCTGAGCAGGCCAAAAAAAAAAAAAAAAACAAAAAACAAAAAAAAACCCCAAAAAACAAACTGTGGAGGGCAGGGCTGCAGCTCTGTGGTAGCACCCTTGCCTACTACACACAAGGCCCCAGGTTCCATCCCCAGAGCTACACTGGGGGAAGGGAGACTGAGACAAGAGAATCAACGGTTTAGGTCAAACTTGAACATCTCAGCAACTCTGTCTCAAATTTTTTAAAAGGGCTGAACTACACCTCCAGCCTTTTTGAAAAACTTGAGACAGAGTGGTGAGTTGCCCAAGCTGGACCCAAACAGATAGAGCTCAATTTGAAGGTGCTGGGTTCAATCCTATCAAAAAAAACAAGCAAGCTGTGTGAAGACTTCCCGTGGGTGCTGTAGGAAGCCATATAGTCATGGACAGAACTGAGTGAATGCTGAAGGTGTTGGCTCAGGTCGCCCTGAGGGGGTTGGGGGAGGAGTTTGGGGCTCCTCTGTGAACGGTTTTCACATCTAGAAGTTGAATGTGTTTGTCCAGGGTAGGGCCTGGCTTAGGGCCGGGTGCTTGCCTAGTAAGTGATGCTGGCTTTGATCCCCAGTACATTTTTTCCCTTTTTCTTCTCTAACAAAATTTGTCTGTCTTTAGCTGATCCGCCTGGTCCTGAGGCAGTCCTTTGAAGTTCTGAAGCAGAGCAACTGGCAAGAAAGGTTAGGAAACTGCTTGAGTTAGTAAATTTGATGGCCTTGAATACTTATGAAGGCTGGAGGTGCAGGTCCGCTTGTGTAGGGTCCCTGAGGCCCTGGTTTTGATCCCTTGCACGATGGAAAAATAATTGCAGGAAAATACAAGGATATTTTGTACCTACTACAAAATGTGTTCTTACCCAGAGAGGACTTAATTTCCGATAGAGGCATAAAATAATTACACCCATCTAACAAGTTAACATTTTATAGTATTGTAAGGGCAATACTTTTTGCTGTCATGCAGGATAAGCACTAAATATTGTTCTGCCCTGGGGAACAGAAAGGAGTTGGCATGCTTTCACTAAAAGACCATATGTGTCTTTCTCTTCAGCCAAATCCAG
This sequence comes from Octodon degus, assembly GCF_000260255.1. Lineage (NCBI taxonomy): Eukaryota > Metazoa > Chordata > Mammalia > Rodentia > Octodontidae > Octodon > Octodon degus. The sequence continues at coordinate 2,824,573 of NW_004524621.1, read as the reverse complement.
CTTTTCCTAGATGTCCTGGTGAAAGGGCTCCTGTGTCCTGAGAGTCAGTCCCCTGATGATGTGAGGTTCCACTTCATTGACATTTACCTGGACGAACTGTCCAGGGTCGGAGGGCGAGAGGTAAGAAGCAAGTGGACCTTCTGCCCAGTGTGATGAGGCCACAGGTGCTGAGGGAATCGTCAGTAAAACATGGCTGCCTATGTACCAGTGACTCAGTGGCTTAAATTAATTCAGCCACTCCCCACCAGGGCTGTGACCTAAGAAGCTATTGGGACATGTGTGACAAAGAGTTAAACACTAAGGATGTATGTGACAGTTTTATAAACAAGATTGAGCCCAGCCCAGTTGCCCACAGCTGTAGTCTTAGGAGGCTGAGACAGCAGGATTGCTTAAGCCCATGAGTTTGGGCCATCCTGGGCAACATAAGTAGAGTCTGTTTCTCTAAAACTTTTTTTAAAAGAAAACAATTAAATGAAACCTACAGTCTCACAAAGAATTATGTGACACGGAGAGCCCTCAGGGTACATATGGGGGAGCAGTAGCAAGAAAGGCACAAGGCAAAGTTATGCAAATGGAATCTTTACATTTGTGCTCATATGGAGACAGATAAAAGGCTGACAAGGAATACATTCTTAGTACTTGAACTATTTGTACTTTCTCTTTCACAAATACTCTGGTGAACTCTTTTTTTTTTTTTTTTTTTAATTACGATGTTATACTTTATTAAAAGCCAGAGGTCAGGGAAATACCTCTGTGAACTAAGTGCCTGTCTGGCAAGCATAAGGACCTGGGGTTTGATTCCTGGTACCATGTGTTGAGCTGGCCCGATTCCGAGCTGACTGAAACCGGGAATGGTGGTATACACATGTAATCCCAGCGGTGAGGAGGCTGAGACAGGATCACTATGAGTCTGACTGTGTAGTGAGACCCTGTACCAACCAATCAAGCAAATAAATGATATTTTTTAAAAAGCCAGAATGTCTCTGTATCACACTTGAGATAGCATTGGCAGAGGCTCTCATGGGAAAGCACATGTGTGCAGCGCTGGCTGGGGGTTGTAGGTGGCCCAGGCCCCTAGCAGCTCAGATGAAGTGTGCTCAGGTCTGTGTGAGACAGTCGTGTCTGTGTCTGGTTCCTCCTAGGAGAAATGCACATGGCTCCCTTACGAGGTGTCAGGAAGGAGAAGGGCTTTGTTTTCCTAATTGTTTCCTGTCTACAATTACAGCTGTTGGCTGATCAGAACCTCAAGTTCATTGACCCATTCTGCAGGACTGCGGCCAAGACTAAGGAGTAGGTGTTTTCACTGCTGGGTTGATCTTTAGGGGTTCTGTGAGAGATGGAGCTGGGCAGTGGGTGGCTACCCCAAGTGGAGATGCCATGCTTTGGTTTCTAATGGTGAGACATTTTAAGTGTGGAGCCTTGATTCGGCCTGAAACTCCAAGAGCCCTGCCTGCTTTTCACTGCAGTTTCCATGCACGTGTCCAGGGCTCCAGGTTTCTGCAGCCTGGTGATGGCCATGTACCAGGCCCAGCACAGTCACAGCTACAGTGCTCTGATGCTCCCACTGTGCTCCCTCGGATGGGTGAAGACCATCATGGTGACCACATTCTCTCCCTGTGCTTCTACTGCCAGCCACATCTTGTTGCAGAGGATAGCTAGTGGTGTCTTTGAAGTCATCATAAATCAGTCTTCCTTAGTACCTGAAGAGACAGTAGAGGAAGAGAAAATAAATGGGGTTGATGGTGACCTTTGTGGAGAAGAGATTGCTGGAAATGAGACACCATGCAAAAAAGCAGTGAGGAACAAGGCAGGTGAGACAACTCCTTTAAGTGGGCTTTTTTTTTTGGGTCTTTATTTTGAGATTCTACATCCCTAAGTTGTCCAGGATGTCCTTGAACTTTGAATCGTCTTGCCTCAGCTCCCAAGTAGCTGGCCATACAGGTGTGTGCCACCATACCTGACTCATCTCCATCTTTCTGCTTTGGTTTTTTGTTTCCTTTTGTAAATCCTCATCAAGCGAACACTGAGCACACCCTGGAGTTGGTGAGTGGAAAGGGCTCTCTGCCTGGGACTCCTCCTGAGAATGGAAATAGGGTGCGGTAGAGCACCTGTGCCTATTGGGGGTGTGGGGTGGGGCACCTGAGACACCAGCGTGTGAACTCGCGCATCCTGTGTCTCGGAATTTCAGCACCCTGAGAGAGTTTTGCTTCAGGCGCTGTTGTGTGGGGTGCTCTGTGTGCTTGATATGTGTGAGCACGTGTTTTGCGTGCACTCGCAAGAGCCTCCTTGTGGGAGACCACTGCGCGGTCATCAGGAACACAAGCTTGCTGCTCCCCACTGTGCTGCCTCCTGTTCTCCTTCCCCAACTCCTGGCTTCCTTAAGGTTCTTTCTCTTGGATGTCTTAAACTCCTGCATGGGCTGATGCTGTTCCCACTGCTGCTTTATGTCCCCAGTGGCTTATGGCATCTCGGTGCCCAAAGCAAAGTGTCAGATCAGAATTCACCACCCTCAAATACTTTCTATTCACTGAGAAGCAGTTTCTGAAAACTAATGACTAGTGGAAATCCAGTAGTCTTTAAAGCAAGGCACAAAACAGTATGTAGAAGGAGACTAATACATACCTGTGCCTATAAAAATCCAGAAGAAGGTCAGGGAGATAGCTCAGCAGCATAAGCACCTGCCTGGCAAGTGCAAGGTCCCGAGTTTGATCCCTTGTACCAAAAAAGAAAAACAATCCTGAAGAAACCAGAACTCATGCTTGTAATCTTAGCGGATGGCTAAAGCAGGAGAATTGCTAGTTTGAGGCCAGCTTGGACTCATTGCAAGACCCTGTCTCAAAAGAAGTTAAATTAAAAATTTTTTAAAAATAATTTGGAATGATATTTGTGGTAGAATTATGGGTCTTCCTGGTGGGCAACCTTGTGAGAAGTTAGTGTACCACTACAGTTTAGGCACCTTGCCAACATGATACTCCTACTAAAGTTCTGGATTTTGAAACATTTCCAATTTTTGGGTAAAGAATGCTCAACTGTAAAATCTGAAAATATCTAAAATCTCAAGTGTTCTTAAATCCAAAACACTTCTGGTCCCAAGTGTTTCTAATAAAAGCTGCTCAGACAGCGGAGCAGATTTCACCATGGCCCTGAACTTGCTGGCTCTGGCAGCTGTCTCCTGAGCGCCCATCCTCCATGCAGTCCGGAGTGGCTCGGCCCTGGTCCACTGGTTCAAATCCCTGGACTTGGGCTGAAGGGCAGAGTGCATGGTGGAAAGCACCAGTGTGCCAGGGGTTTCTGCAGTTCCGTCTCTGGTGTAACTGCGATAACAAAAGCACAGGGTGTACTTTCTCCCACAAGAACCTTCATTACAGGGGCCAAATGACCGGAGTGTCGTCAGGGCATTTTAAGCCCAGGGGCAGGGTTTTTCCCTTTGAAAACATCTGTGTCATTGAAAGATACCTAGTTAGGTGCAGCCTGTGGGGAAGAATCATGGCTGTGTACTTCCCATGTCAAGAATTTTGTCTTTGGGTGTGTTTTGACAGCACTGGGCAAGTGCCACTCAAGGAGAGATGGAATCAGTGGTGACAGAGAAAGAGATGACTGTGGAGCTCTCAAGGACATGGGGCGGCTTCTTCAGGTGGGGCAGTTGTTGCTATTTATAAAATAGAGATTGAGGGGGTGGCCTGTCTGGAGAATTAGGTTAGGGGCAGAGCTGATAAGCTGCAGAGCCTGAGGTTTAAGTCCTTTTTAATTCCTTTTGTCACTGATGTCACCTTCCTTAGAATGAGCTTATGAAAGAGACGAGGCCTGGCAGTGCATACCTGTGATCTCAGCACTATGGGAGGCTGAGGCAGGAAGATTGCAAGTTCTAGCCCATCCTGGGCAACTCAGCAATTTGCTGAGGTCCTATCTCAAAATTAAAGCTAAAAAATGGATTGGAGGTATAGCTCAGTAGAAAGGCCCTGACTTTGATCACTGGTACTGCAAAAAACAAAAAGAAGACAAGTTTAAATGGGGTAGAATGTTGGAAAACATGAGTCTTTCAATTTTCAGTTGCTAAGATCTATTACATTTCATACAGCAGTACTTTTCAAATAGTTTCCTGTGTTACCAAATACATTTTGGAAGTCTAGATTAAGTTCTTAAAAAAATGCATCTAGGCAAATTTTCTTGCATATGTTATATCACAACTGAAAGGAGGGCCCTGGTGACCAGCATCAGCATGCACACTGAACCTGCTCTCGGCACAGAGGGTCTACTTTTACTGAGGGACACGGACCGCAGGCAGTGTTGTGTAGCCACCAGCTTATGCTGTGTTTCTGTTCTTTATAGTTTGACTATAAAGCCATTGCTGACCGACTCCTAGAAGTAACCAGCAGGAAAAACATCTCTCCCATCAACCGGAAACACCTTTGCAAGCTAATCAAGAGGTAAGCAGTTGGGTGGGAGGGTTCCTTCAGTTATGTCCTTTATGTCCTGGTGTAGACCCAACTCTGCTTACCTTTTTTCTTCATTGCTTTTAAATATGTGTGTGTGTGTGTGTGTGTGTGTGTGTGTGTTGCTTTCCTCGTGGGAGTTGGTACTCGTACATAGTGCATCTTTTTTGTTTTTTCATCTCCTCCCCCCTCCATTTCTTGGTCTCCTTTCCATTTGCAAAAGATCTGTCTCCATGCTTCTTATTTTGTTCTTTAACTTATTGATACTTTAGAGTTCTCATATAAAAGAAACCACGTGACATTTAAGCTTCTGTGTCTGATTTAGTTCGTTTAACATTATGATCTCAAGGTGCACCCGTTTCCTACAGATCGTTCAACTTGGCCCTTCTTTATGGCAGAGTAGTACTCCGCAGTGTGTAAATGCCACACTTTCTTTTACCTTTTCTCTGTTGATGGACGCATGGGTCACATCCACACAGCTATTGTGAGTTGTGCTGCTCTAAGCGTGGATGTGCATGGATCACTGCAATAAGAGGTCTTTAACTCTGGATAAGGTACCTAGAAGAGCAGCAGCAGTATTGTAGGGAATTTCTGGTTCAGTTTTTGGAGGACTCCACACTGCTTTCTATAGTGGTTGTACCAGTTTACGTTCCCACCAGCATTTGTTGGTTTCTTCATGGCAGTATAACATGTGCATAAATAGAGGGTTTAATGAAAACAGCTTCTGCTGCTCCTCTAGTTCTATGTAGATATTGCCATGTTCCTCTCTCAGCTACTTTTATGTCATGTGAAGACAATCCCACGACTGCCACAAGTGACAGATCAAGGGGCAGTGGTGCCAGTCTGCTGTGCAGGTGTCATCGCAGGCCACTGAGACAGACGGGGTCAGACACTTTCCCCTGACCCTTACCTCTCAGCACACAGAGTTGTGCCAGGAGTGTCAGTTAGTTCAGTAATCAGTGCTGATGTCGCCAACTGCAGTGCCTTGGTGGAACTCACGCAAGTCCCATGGCGTTCTGTGGCTAATGGTGAATCTCAGATATTTTATCATTCTTTTTATGGACACTGCCATGGGTCATTCAGATTAAGAAAACCCAAGAAGGTAGCTTCTCTTTCTCCATGCCCATGCCCATGCATGTACATGTACGTGTGTGTGTGTGTGTGTGTGTGTGTGTGTGTGTGTGTGTTGGGGGTATCCTACAGGATGAACCCCTGGCCTTCTCACTGAGCTACATCCCCAGCCTGTCTTTATTTTTCATTTTGAAACAGAATCTTGATAATTTGCCCAGGCTGGGCTCAAAACTAGTAATCCTCATGCCTCTGCCTCCTAGAGGGCTAGGATTGCAGGCATGTTCCCCTGTACCCAGCTACTTTTCTTCACCTTATAGCTGGCTCACCAAAGGCTGGGGGAGGCAGCAGGCAGAGGCTATCGCTGTCAGTGCTGGACACAGCTGCTTTCCCATGCTGTGGCTTGGCCTTTGCCCCGCACACACCGGGCAGTCCCTTGCCCTTTGTGCTGGTTGGAATGTGCTAGAGTTGGTGGGGAGCACACCAGTGTGTCTCAGCAGAGATCTAAACTCTTGCTGCCTTTAGAAACAAGGGATGAAACATTTGAGTTTTTCCATGACTTTATTTTATGTACCATCAAGGCTCATGAAGCTCCATGTCCCCTATGGGTGGTGATGGAACAATTTTCTCCTGGGCTGGCCCCTACTGTACATCAGGTCTCTCACCTTCCAGAGGGAACATCCTCTCTGGAGGAGAAGGAAGTGAGCTGATGACATTCAGGTGGCCAAATGTCAGATTGCAGTGCAGTGTGTTGTGCAGGTCATTGGTAAGATGCTTACCCAGCATTCACCGGGCCCTGGCTCCCACCCCTAGCACCTTGTGTCTAGAAGACAGAAAGTAAGTTTCTCTGGACTCTTGTGCTGTTTTCTTTTTCAGGTTCCAGGACCTCTCTGAAGGTGAGGAGAGTTGGACTATAATTCAAAATGTGAACCCCACTGACAGCAGCTCTGCCAGATGTTGAGAAATGGGGTTCAAGGGCACTCACTGACAAGGTCTCTTAAGGATGAGAGCCCTGACCAGCACTCGCCCTGGTGCAGCCTGAGCCAGAAGCTGTGGGAAGTATCCGAGTGCGGGTTCTTCACTGCCTACCCACTGTCCATTCTCGGCACCCTATACATGCAGGGCCTGGGGCCAGGCTGCACACAGTCCTGTGGAGTAGTGCAGTGTTCTGTTTTGGTGTTTGTTCTTTTTCAAACTGGGTGAATCTTTATTGGCCTAGGAAAGATTACTTTGTGTTTGTATGTATGTGGTTCTGAGGAGCCAAACCCAGGAACTTCCCATTAAGCTACATCCCCAGCCCTTTTTCTCTCTCTCTCTCTCTCTCTCTTTTTTTTTGCCTCCGAATGCCTTCAGGGCAGGTTTGGCTGGCTTGAATTGTGAAGATCGAACCACAGCAACCTGAGCCTGACTGCTTTGTTGAAGCAGCCACTTAAAGAACTGAGCTAAGGGGCAAGCCCCCTTTTTTTCTTATTTTGAAGTAGAGTCTTGCTGGGTTACCCAGGCTAGACCTCAGCCTCTCAGAGTGCTAGGATTATAGGATGTGCCTAGTTTTACAACAGCCTGTGCCCCAGGAAAAGGTGATCACAAAAATGAAAAAAACTGAGATCAGATTTCTGTTCTTCATAAAAGATCGAATGAACTGGGTGTGGTGCTGCACACCTATAATCCCAGTGCTCGGCAGGCTGAAGAGGGAAGATTGTAAATTTAAGCCCTATTTGGACAATTTAGCAAGACCCTGTCTCAAAAATAAAAGGTCAGAAAAAAAAATAAAAATAAAAGGTCTGGGGCATAGCCCAGTACAAAGGCCCTTCAATTCCTAGTCCACCAAAAAGAGCAAGCTGCTAAGCTCAGTGACATCTGTACAAGTTGATAATCCCATTGTCTGCTCCTTGCTGGGCACTTACAGTTGGGGATTGTATCACAGAACTAGGATCTGCACTAGAGCCAGGGCTGAGCTATAGAGGGGTCAGCCATGACTTGTAACCCACACCTTGTTTGGTTGAGAAACCCGCAGTTTTTTAATGTGTGTGATTCTCTACCATCAGCTTCTTCCTCTCGAGTGGAGGATGGAAAGGATGCAATTCATGCACAGAACTCAGGGAAGACCCAGATCCCAGCCATAGGCAGAGTTGAGAGTGTTGCTCTGGTCCTCTCAGATGGTGCATCTGCACTTGGTTTCCCTGAAGAGTTTTCTGGAGATGAAAATGACCGTGCCCTCAGCCAAGGAAGAAAGAAGAAAAAGAGAAGTAAATCTATCAAGCCAGCCGAGCTGGAAATGGAGGGGGGTAAGCTGCAGGGCTTTCAGTGAGGGGCTGGGAAAAAGGTACACTGTTGCTGCATGTGCCACTGAGGCCTGGGCTACTAAGTTTAGTCCTCATGAGTTACTGGTAGAGCAAAGTTTTCATTTTCAGTATCTGAAAAGTAAAGTATTTTGTCTCCCGAATTTTCTAAGGAACCATGATTCCAGCTTCCCTCATCCAAGGGCAGTGTCTTAATGGTGACAGCATGTGCTACCCTTGGGAGCAGTTCTGCTGTGCTTTTGGTTTGGAGTTTTTTTCCTGAGATTTGGTTTTTTTTCTTCAGTGCTAGGGACCAAACCCAAGGCCTTGAGAAAACTAAGCAGTGCACTCTGGTTCTGATCTTCACCCTGGCCTTCAGGCTCAGCCTCTATGGGTTTGACCTTCTGGCCTGAAAATTATTGGAAACCAGGGTGTGTCAGTCCCTTTCTACTGAGGTGGACATAAGCAAGATTCATAGTCACAGTCAAAGGGAAAAAGCAGGTGCTAGGCGAAGTACTCAGCACATGGACAGGAGGCCAGAACTTCTCTGGTAGTAAAAGCTGCAAAACCAAGGGGCTTATCTCTGAGCCTATGTAGTATCCCCAAGAAAATCCCCAAACTGTGCTTGCTTATCAACTGTCTCAGAATCAAAGCAACACTCACCTGGTAGAGCTAGGAGCTTGTTTATTGTTCTGTGGGTCTCTGTAGGAAACAAAGCCAGTCTTGCTGAGGATAAGGACAGTGAAGACAGCCTTCAGAGGAGAAAGAGGAAAAAGAGGAAGAAGAATCATGTCCAGCCCGAGATCTGCAACTCCAGCAACGTATTCACCTCCCTACAACAGAGCAAGAATGGTGAGGCCTGGGCTGCAGAGGCTGCCCCCAGCCCTGGAGACAGGGGCAGCTTGGAGCGGCCCTGTACTGCTGCTGGGCACAGCAAAAGGAAACGGCAGAGGAAGAGGAGCCTGAGGGCACAGGGGGAAATGTGGGAACCCACAGTGTTGCTCTCTGAGGACAGTGGGATTCCTCCAGTCCCTGCCACCCAAGCTTCCCCAGCCAAGGGAGCCCATGCTGCCAAAAGAAAGCGAAAACTCGGGGCTGTCCCCATCAATGGCAGTGGACTGGCCACACTGGCTTGGCCTCAAGCACAAAAGGAAGGAAACGATGGCCAGGCCACCCTACCCCAGTGCAGGGGGCCTCAGCACAAGACGGCGGAGTCAGGAAACCACGACCTCTGTCCTGTGTCCAACCAGAAAATGGCAGTCTCGAAGAAGAGGAAGAAAATGAAGGAGGTGTCGAACTTGGTGGAGCGCAATGGTGTCCTGAGGTCCCGGGTCAGGCAGTTCCAGGCTATGGTAAGGCAGGCAGGACCTAGGAAGATGAGCTCAGACTTGTAGACAGGCATGTTCATGGGCCACTGCCGCCCAGGGGAGGGAGGAGGCGGGGACAGTCAGACCTGGATGGGCAGGAGGGCAGCAGATAGAAAATGTCCTGGGCCTGGCAGGTGCCCATCTCAGTGGCCATGCAGTTAAAGGCCCAGGCCTCCACTACACACTGGCCTTGTCATCACCTGCCTGGCCCCTCTGACACAGGATGCACACAGCATGTGTGTCTCCAGTGAGGGAAAGCAGGACCTGGGCTTCTGACCTGATCCCGGCCCTGCCCTGGCTCTGACCTGATGTGCACCCATGCCAGGTCAGAGTCCAGAGGATGGCCCCGCCATCTGTGTCCACACTGTCTGTTCATGACAGCAGAGTAGGACAGGGTGACAGACCTTAGAACTCCTAAAGCCAGAAGCAAACACTTCTTTCTGGCCCTTGCAGAAAGGCCTGCTTCCCTTTGCTCAGTGCTAGCGTCCCCACCCTGCTGTGCAGTGGCGGTGACCTGGGGCCATCCCTTGGTGGCTGGGTCCATATGTTAAGCAACAGGACAGCCTCAGCAAATAAGAGCAGAGTGCAAAACTGAGCATCAGGCATCTCTAGCCCAGACCCCCACTCTTAGTATCACCCTTTGTGGCACATCTGTTATTCTGGCTCTGGCAACCTGCGCTGTTACCCAGGAATGCTTTCTGTCCTTGTAGGACCTGTTGCCAGCAGCTGGCTTGTGGCTATGGGGACCACAGGAGGATACCTGGGGCTGCAGAAGGAGATGGTAGACCTCCAGCCAGGAGAATACAGATTTGTGGGAAACACCTCCAAGGCACCCTACACTGGGTGCTGCTGTTGCATAAGCAGGACCCTTGAGGGGATGTGTGGCCATGAGCGGTTGCGGGCTAACCCACCCAGGAGGTGCCATCTTCAAGAAGGGGACCTACAGAGCCTCTTTAAAGACAAGGCCTCTCACTATGTAGTTCAGGCTAGCTCAGGCACACTAGCCTAGGGTGGTCCTGAGCTAATGGTGATCCTTCAGTGTTGGGATGCCAGTTGTGCACCACCATGCCTGGCTGATTGCTGTACAAGCTGAATTATTTAACTGATAGACTTTAAAAGGCAAAAATATGGAAAACATGGTGCTTAAGTTTGAAGGTGAAGACAATAAAAGGCAGTTTTTATTGCCAAGGAGTCATTTGTCCCTTCAGCTGGGCTAGGTGGAACAGCATCCATTGTGTATGGAGTCTGCACTCAGCTCAGGTCAGGGCTTTGGACAAACTTGGGACAGGAAACAGCGGCTAGGGACAGAGGCTGGGTGGGGGGGTCCTCGGAGGCCCTGCCTTGCTGCCATGGCCTTACTTCCAGTGTGTATGGTATGTACCCTCTCTTTTTCTTCTTTGTCTTTTTTGAGACAGGTTCTCACTATTCAGTTCAGGCTGGCCTCAAACTCACATTGATCCTTTTTGCTTTAATCACCTAAGTTCTGGAATTGCAGGTGTGTGCTGTCATGCCCAGCTAACCCTGCTCTTGGTTTCTTGCTCCTCAAACAGGGAAGCAGCGGAACTCTCACTTCTTTGAAGAAACCGCTGAGGACTGAGAATGACTTTGTGAAGTTCAGCACCCCCATCTTACCAAAACCCCTGTTCTTTAGAAAATCAAAGAGCATCTCTGCTGCCTGCTCTCCAGGTGCTGTCATCCAGGTGTGTCCTCTGCAGCACCCCACCCACGGGGCACAGCCCAGAGCTGTGTCCTGCCTGGTAGCATCTCCCTTTGTGGGGCTGGGTGGTCACACACATGCGCTTCACAGGATGGGCCTGGTGCTTTCAGAGCCAGCTCTTGGTGAGTATGATGGTGTCACACAGGAGAGCAGCACAAGGAAGGGAGCCACGCAGCCTTGTAGGAAAAATCAGGCAGTGCTTCACAGTGCAACAGGCTTAGCTTCAAGACATTTTTCAAATGCAAGCAAAAATAATTTTTCTTTTGCCTTAAGCCATCTCCCCATCCCCAGGGTGAGACAGGATCTCAGTCATTAGTTGTCCCAAGTGGGTCTGGAACTTTCCATCCTCCCTCAGCCTCACACCATGCTGGGATGAGAAGTGTGTGCCACAGCCTAGGAAGTCTGGTGGCAGGGGCCTGACGGACCCTAGGGGTGGAGAGTTTTAGAGGGTAGAATCTGTTGCTGTCCCTTTGTATCTGTGCAGTAAAACCAGGTCCTTTGGGGCCCTTCCTCCCAAGCAGATTCTTGGAAAATCTCAGGGAGACAAAGCCCCTCAATCACAGTGTGTTACTTACTCTTGCTGCTACTGTGAACTTTTCTCCTGTAGCCAAACAAAACCCCACCCAGCTCCAAGAAAGTCACCTTTGGGCTGAACAGGAACATGACAGCAGGTGAGTTATGTGTGCTTCACGGGTCCTGGGAGTGTGAGACAGATGTCCCATGACCTCCTCAGAAGTCACCTGGTGAAAACATAGGGTCAGAAGCCAGGTGCCAGGAAGACTCCACACAGCATCAAGTGTTTTGTGAGGCCATATGGGGACTTCCTAATCTTCTACTGTTTCTCCACCTGCTAAAATTCAGAAACACGTGTTTCCTGTAAGGAGCAGGGAGAAGAGGGGCATCCCAGCCTTCTGCTTTCACAGTGGGCCATGGGTTTGTTTTCTAAAGTTTCTAATGTGTTTGGAGACCTGGCACTGGGAGCAGGAGTGTCTGAGATACCACGGGCACATGTCTAGCAGGCAGAGGTGCATGGAGTCAGTGACCAACTGTCCCAGGCAGCCTAGCCCATCACAAACCCTTGCCCCAAGGGTTCTGCTCTTTGGTGTCTCCCCTGCATGAGAAGCAGCCTTGCTGCTTGCCTTTCTCGGGTCTATGGGATGTGAAGGGCAGATCTCACACCCAGTTACCAGGGCCTTACTCTCCCTTGAGACAGAGTTTAAGAAGACAGACAAGAGTATCCTGGTCAGCCCCACAGGCCCCTCCCGCGTGGCCTTCAACCCTGAGCAGAGACCCCTCCATGGAGTGCTGAAGACGCCTGCCAGCTCACCTGCCAGTGCAACGCTGGGGGCCAGGACACCACTGGTCACCACTCCAATGAGAAGGCCGAAAGCCATGGACTTCTTCTGAACACACAGAGCCTCCTTTTACAGACTGCTTTTGTACAGAGTATTCTATAAATTATAACTTTCAAAACATGGCGTTTTATTTTATAAGCCCCCCATGGATGAAGTGCTCGAGGTGCTAAGCAGGGGTGGCCCAGCCACCATGTCCTGTGCCTCCTGCAGGTCAGGGCCTCTGCTGTTCCTGTGCTGCACATACTCGGGCTTCTGCGACTGTCACCTTGGGCACCTCAGCCATAGCCACTAGGGAGAAAAAGAGGCCATGCATAAGGCCTGGGACATGAGGGCTTGAGAGGGCTGGTGTGCCAGAGATCTTGAGGGCTCTTGAGAGCATACGGGCCTGGTTCCCTGGCCTGGGGCTCTCTGGGAAGCTATCTGATGGGACGCAGCACTGAGCAGCAGCTCCGTAGCTTTTCTGCCTGTCATTGGTGGGCAGCTCTATCCTCAAGGCTTTTCCTCACTTGCCAGTCTCTGTCCTCCAACCTCAGCAGAGTCCATGGTGTTTTCTGAGGGTAACATCTCCCTCTCTCCCCTGGGGCCTCCTGCCCTTGTCCTCTGCGGAGGCCTGCGTGACTGGTACCTCACATGTACTTACCTCTCAGACCCATGTGACTTGGTTCCCGGTGTGGTCAGCACATCTGATCCCAAGCTTCTGCTAGGCAGGAATGGGTGCCTCTTATCCAAGCATAGCACTTGCACTTAGCACTTAGGTTTTCATACTGCTCTTTTCATCTGCCTGGTCAGGGTGGAAGGTGCCCAGGCTTTGGGTAGGGAAACTGAAATTTGACTTTAATTGCCTATCTTTGCAAAAGTCACTGATTTTATTCAAAGAAATAATGTTGAGCTCAGGAGATGGACAAGGAATGGATTCAGGACCAAGAGACCACATGGGCATAGTCACTGAGACCCACCTCTTCCATGGTTTTTCTTTGAGACCAGAGCCTTGCAGTGTAATTCACGCTGGCCTAGAACTCCCAGCAATTGTGTCTTAGCTTCCCAGTTCTGGGATGACAGGTGTGTACCCCACACCCAGCTTTTCCTCCATGGCTTACACACCTAGAAATTCTAGGTAGAAGGAAGTCACATGGTCCATGGTTTGGGCTTATGAGCTATACACTGCCAGCCCTGCCATGTTCTGCTTGGGAGATCCTGTGGTCTTCCCAACAGAGGACCTCAGGACTTTGCCAATAGGGCAGCAGCTGTGTCCACCCTCAAAGTTTGAGGGCAGGCATCCCCTGTGCAGGAGAAGACTGGCCCCAGGCTGTTGGCTTCCATAAGTGGCTTCGTTCCTGCCCTACTCTAAGGAAGCTTCATCATTAGTAAGCTGAAAGAGCTAACAGTGTGCCAGTGTAACCCTGTCCTTGTAATTTTTCTAACAATTCTCATTCCAACTTTTCAGTTGGGCCACATGGCCTGCAGAGTGCTGTGGCTCTGGGATCCTGACAAGACCTGGGTTGGCAGTGGCACCTTGGTTCTGGGGATGATGGGAGGAGCTGTTCTTGCAGATGACCTGTCAGTCCCTCAATGCCCTGGAACATCCCGCCAAGGGCACCTTGTGAGAGACCTATTGGCTCAGAATGTGTCTTGGGTCCTTCAAACCCAAGTTCTGTGTGTAAATCAATGTGTTTCATTTATTTACTTATTTATTGGTACCAAGAATTGAACTCGGGGCCTTGTACTTACCAGGCAGGCACTGCTGCTGAGCTATATCCTCGGCCCTAGGCTTTTAAAAATAGTTTTATTAGTATAGTACTTCTAATGCCTAAATTTTCTAGCAATAGAAAGTATTTTTAATTTTTTAATTACACAAGAATATGTCAGTGAAAATGTATTGAGTGTGCCAGTTTTGTTTGACATGTGATTTGCCTAGGTAAACCTGGCAAAGGGACTTGAGGCCCAGAAGAGGAAATAATTTAGTGCTGGTGGTCTAACAGCAGTGCTTAGTAAAGCCGTGGTCTCCTTCTCTGCTGTACAGCTCATCTGTTTAGTGCAACTCAGTCAGCAGACCTGACAAATACTTAACCTCTAATTTCCTTTTTTTTTTTTTTTTTTTTTTTTTTTGCGGAACTGGGGATTGAACTCAGGCCCTTGTGCTTGCCAGGCCAGTGCTTATTCTACTGAGCCATCTCCCTGGCCCCTACCTCTGTAATTTCCTGAGCTAGAGCACAGGAAGAAACATGAACTGTGAGCACTCACCAGGCCAGGTCTGCCTTTTAATTTTTATATGTGCTTTCTCTGAGTGACCTGACTGCCAACGAAGATGATGGCCTATAGTCAGATTGTCTCAGTGTCTGGAAGGTGTATCAGTTCTCATGAAAGCAAATCAAAAAATCAATCTTTGCCCTCAGAACTGTATTTGATAATTGGCTTTTTTTTTTTTTTTCCTAGTTGTTTTGTCTCGTACTGAGTATTAAATCCAGGGCCCTTGCACTGAGCTATATCCCCAGCCATTTATTATTTTGAGACAAGACCTTGCCAGAAGTTGCCCAGACTGGGCTCAAACCTGTGCTTCTCCTGCCTCAGCCTCCCACAGTCCTGGGATACAGACCCTCACCATGTCCCACTTTGATCTGGACTGTTTGTATGCATTAAAATGCTCCCCTCTGGGAAGTCCTAACCCATGGGGTGCAGGTGTCAGTCCTGTCTGAAAATAGCACTGGTGCCCTGCCCTGTGCCTTTTCCCAGAGCTACTGGGCTCTCAGGAGCTGGTCACCAGCACTGGCCTGCAGCTGTCACTACCCTGACCACACTGCTGACTTAATGGGCCTGGACTTGAGACAATGAGTGGAGCATTGCCAGGGCCCCAGATGGTGCCCCCAGCTGCATCCGGCAGTGGCTGCCTCTGGGCACTTAGGGTACATGGGCATTGCTGGGCAGCTGTGATCCAGTGTTCCCTTGAGCGCTCTAGGCCCTTGCTCCTAGGTACACTTTTCACCTATTATTATGACCCCAGGCAGGTGCCAAGGGTCACAGAACAAGTAAAGATTTGGTGGGGTGGGGGGAGCCAGGTGCTAAAATACACTACCTAAAATACTTTTTGTTGTGCATGTCTGCAATTCCAGCACTGTGGAGGCTGAAGCAGCAAGATCACTGAAAGTTCAAGGACAGCCTGGGCTACAGTAGTAGACTTCTCTCAAAAAGAAAAAACCAACCAAGTCAAGGCCCTGGGCTTGAGCCCCAGTTTAAAAAAAAAAAAAAAAAAAAATCCAGCTTTAAATAAAATTATGAAAGCTTTAAGAAGTAGGGATGTGGTACTTGAAAAGCAGCAGAGGTTGAGAGGTTCCAGATGCTCTGTGTAGCAGACAGACTTCAAAAGCAGCCACGAAGGCATGTCCAGAGAACAAAAGAAAACTCCATTTAAAGAAATAAAAGTAGTCAGGTGTGGTGGCCAGTAATCCTGGCACTCCGAGAGGCCAAGGCAGGTGGTTATGTACTTCAAGCCCAGCACAATTTAGCAAGTTACCAAGTCCCTGTCTAATATGAATGAATAGGTGGGTGGATGAATGAATGGATATGTAGCTCTGTCTAGGGACATTCAACTCAATCCTCAGTACTACAAGAAAAAAGGAAAATCTGGGGCTTGTTCTCATCGAATAATGCCAATGAATACTTTGGTTATTTGTTTTTTTGTTTGTGTTTTGTTTTTTTGAGGCAGGGTCCTACTATGCAGCTTGAACTTTTGTGTAATGCAGGCTGACCTTGAACTCACAGTGATTCTCCTGTGTCAGCCTCCAAGTGCTGGGATTACAAGCAGGTGGCACTACACCTGGTGGATTTTCTTTGAGTTATTGCAGACTTGAGCTGGTGGAGAAAGCATCCATAAAACTGAAGATTAAGTTGACAGAAATTATGTTTGTAACTGAAGCCAGTGTTGCATGTGTAGTCCCAGCTACTCAGGAAGCAGAGAGGCAGGAGGCTCCTGGAACCCAGGGGTTCAGGACTGGAATTCTAAACAACTGCTGAGCTCATGACTGCATCAAGTACTCCAAGGCAGAGGAAAGCTCCAGGGGAGGGAGGAGGAGAAATATTCAAAAGGTAACAGCTGAAATCTGCCAAAGTTAGGCCAAAAGCAGTAATCTGTACTTCTAAGAAATTCAGCATTTACCATTAAAAAAAATACGGGATGAGATGTTTAAAATCCTAGAAGAGCAAGCACTGTGCAAGAATCTCAGCTACTCAGAAGACTGAGGCAGGAGGATCGTGAGTTCCAGGCCAGCCTAGTCATTTCATGAGACCTGTTTTTAAACTTTTAAGATGGGCTGGTGGAGTGTGTGCAGCACAAGGCCTTGGTCCCATTCATTCCCAGTACCACAACATACAAGAATGGAGGCTGACTGTTCACTTTACTGGGGCATCTTCTGACGTACAGGCCACAGGGTCTCGCCAACTGGGGCCACCTATCTCCAGTTTTCTTATCTTGCCTTTTTCCCATCCCCTGTGGTACCCTCTCTGTAATTCTACATAGATTATTGTACATCTTTCAACTTTGTATCTCATTATTTTTCATACCTTTGTCTCTCTGGCTTCTGTTTCCATATTTGCTTCAGATCCATTTTCTAGTTTAATATGTTTTTTTTTGCGTGTGTGTAATCTGTTCAACTTATCTGCCAAGAATTTGATTTGATTTCATTTTTTTCCCCCATTACTCAACATCTTTCTCTTGACTAATAAACTCTTACACTTTCTTGTCATTTTTTTTTTCGGTGCTACATATTAGGGAGAAGATGCTGAGTCTGGCATATTTTGCTCAGCATGATGACCCGAAGATCCATCCATTTTCACAAAAATGACAAAATATGCTCTTTATGGATGAATACTTCTCTGTGTGTGTATGTGCCACATGGTATTTGTCCTGTCCATGCATCTGGGGGACACATATCTTTGCTACTGTGGATTGTGCCATGGTAAACACAGACATACAGCTATCTACAGGATACGCTGAATCATCCCCTTGGGTATATACCAAAGAGTAATACCACTGGATCAAACATTAAGTTTTTGAGGAAATCTAGTAAGATTTCCATAATGGCTATACTAATTTACATTCCCATCAGTAAGGTAGGTTCCATTTCCCTGCATTCTTGTGTGTGTGTGTGTGTGTGTGTGTGTGTGTGTGTGTATTGAAGATAACCATTCCGGGGTTAGGTGGAATCTCAATGCTTTGGTTTCCATTTTCCATGAATGAAGATGTTGAACACTGTTTACTTCCTTACTGGGCATTTGAACCTATATTAATATAGACACAGATTCATGCTTTGTTCCCAGGGGCACCCTAGCACCACAGTGTTTATTCCAGAATTCTCTATTTATAACTTCATTAAACTACAGTGGGAGATGGCACACTAGTTTTCTGTACTGAATTTACTAACTACTAGAGTAGTTTCGGAGTGGCTAACAGTGACTCATGTGAAAGACACGTTGGCCCAGTATATGTATGCAGTTCCAGAGTCACAGGCTCCAGGCAAAAGGCTGTTTTCCTGACTGACTTGGGTTAGGCTCTTTGAGCAGCAGCACCTTCTGCTGTATGGTTATGTAACATTTCTAGCAATGACTATCTGCAATCCATTTCAGTTCCCTTGCATTCTTATTTATATTTATTTTCTTTCATGAGACGGTCTTACTATGTTTCCAGCCTGTTTTTCCAACTCCTGGAGTCAAGAGATCATTCTGCCTCAGGTCCCCCAATACCTGGGATGACCAGCTACCTCGCCTGGTTACCATGGTTGATTTTTAAATATTGGAATAGAGTAAAAGTCACTCTTTTCAGTATACAATTCATTGTTATGACAGCTGTGTGGTCTCGTACTCTCCTCCATGCTTCCATACAGAACTATCAGTGCCCTGAGCATTCGTTCATACTCCTGCTTTCTAGTCCATGCTTCCTTGTCCTGTCCTGTGACAGCCTCTGGTCACTGTGAAAGCCTAGGAGTTCACTTGCTCTGCACTGTCACACAAAGAACTGCCTACTACCCAGACTTTGGGTTCCAACTTCCCCCACTGTCGGAAGTGCCCTGGAGACTCATTGGCACTGTGGTGCGAGTTAGTGATTTATTAGGTTATGTATCACTCATTAATGCATCAATGGTGGGATGCCCCTCAGTCTATATGCTCACCTATGACAAGACTTCGGATGTGTTGGTAGCTTTTGGCAAATATGAACAAAGTAGCTATGGATTTTCACTAAGAGGTTTTGGTTTAGTAATTAAGTTTCAGTTTCTATCAGTAAATACCTAGCTCTGGGATAGCTGGATCATATGAGAAATGTGTGTGTAAATTTACAAGAAATAACTAAGCTTGTTTTAAAGTCACTGCTACACCATTTTGTAATCCCAGTTGTATTTGTTTCAAATCCTGGCAGTTGGTAATTTAATTTTTAATTTCACAGTCTTGTAAGTAGCCAGCATCTAAGTGACACTTGGGCACTGCTGAGCTTGTACTCTACTGAATGCTGCATCCTGTGTTGCGATTGCTTCCCCTCAGCTCATGACAGATGCACCCCCTGCACCCCCTCATGGAGCTGCTGTGTTGTTTTTCTACATTACGTGGGCTCATGGCCATACTATATTTCACTGTGTGTATTATTTTCCTGGGTGCTTTTTCTTTTGGTCTTTTTGAGTTAGGGTCTCACTGTGCAGTTCAGGCTGGCCGTGAACTTACTTTGTAGTCCAGACTGGCCTGAATCCACAGCAATCGTCCTCCTTCAGCCTCCTAAATGCTGGGATTACAGACGTGCACTGCCATGCCCGGCCCACCTGCGTGCTTTTAAGTTTTTTGTTTGCATTTTACTTTATAATGTGCCTATGTATGTTCTTATTTGTATTTTTATGTAGGGGTTTGTTAGCTTTCTAGGACTGAAAAATTTAGGTTTTATACCAACGTTTGGACTTTTTCGGCTATTTATTTTTATTTAACTTTTAAAGTCACACTTAGTTTTTCTGTCTCCCCTCTCCCGTTAGGGAACCAGTGCTCTCTCAGATCTCTAAGGTACTGCTCATTTTTAAAAAGCTGTTTCCACTCTTCCTTCAGCTTAGATACACTTAGACGATGCGTGGCTCTGTCTTTGAGATTCTAGATTTCTATTTGCACCTGGACCATTCCCCCAGATTCATGTGTGAAGTTCCCACAGACACTTTCTGCAAGCTAATTGCAACTTACCCTAGTGAGGAGCTCAGCATTCATTTGAAAAGACCTCTGAGTCTTTCCTCCTTTTCCCTGCCTGTACTTCCAGCCTCTGCTCTGCCTGTGTCTGCTGTGACTTGGAGTGGGCCCAACTCAGCCTCAGGGTGGCAGAGAGCTCTCCATGCCAGCACCTTTCATGTGTCTTCACCTCAGCCAGGGGGCCAGCTGCTGTCCCACCTCACAGGCAGGAAGTGACACTATAGAGGGAAGGACTCTCTAGGGACACAGGCTGCTGCCCAGAGCAGAGCCAGTTCTGGGCATCAAGACAGGCCACACCCCTTGCCCACCTGTCTTCCTGATCCTCACAGCACTCACCTATCCCCATCACACAGGGGGCTCTTCAGTCCCTTTCCTTGCAGGAACTGTGCCTGTCTTCCCCACAGTACCCAGGGGCTCTGCTGAGGGCTCTGGGCTACAGCTGGACAATGCTGGGAGGTGTACAGCATGGTGGGAGGATTTAGTGCCCTGGAGATGCATTTTGAAATAGAGGAACAGTTTGGCTTTATTAAAATGAATTCTACACAGACAGACAAACATGGAAATGGGATAATAAGGAAAAGAACAAAAGGAGACTTCTCTGGAGAAGGAAAGGAAGGGGAGGGGAGGGGAAAGGAGGGAAGGGAAGGAAGGCCCTGCAGCTGGAGCCCTGCATGGTTTCCAGGCCTTTCCTCTGCTGCTGGTCTCCCTTGAAGGCTGCCACTGTGGAAGGTAGCTCTGACCCTAGAGGTGGCAGGAGAAAAGACTCCTCTAGCACTGCCCTTCCCTGAGTCTTTCCCAAGGCAGAGCAGCCCCCTTCCTGCCAGAGAAGCCCCAGGTGCTGGGCCCACAGCAGGACACCATCCCACCTCAGGTGCAGCCTCGTCAGTGGTCCCAGCCTCTTCCTCGGCTCCTGGCTAGCGGGCAGTCTCTGGAGCCTCCTCCTGGTGAGGCCCATGCTGTCTCACCCCCATGCACCCACCCTGGGCTCCTCACCGTAGGAAATCAGAGCATATTTAGTAGACTCCAGGTTGGGTCAGGACTCTGCACACTTGCGGGATGATTTGGGAGTCTGGCAGGTTGATGAGTGCATAGACGATGAGCTGCTTCAGGCTGCCTAGGTCTGGGCACTGGCAAAAGTCTGCTGGGTATTGGAGCAACCAGGTCTCCAGGAGGGAGCTCAGAGCACTAGGGGCAGTAGGCAGGAGAGTCCATGGCATTGCCCCTCCCCCTGCCCTAGGCTGTCATGGACCCTGAAGGAGGGCTGCTGGCAGAGCCCACTTGAGTCAGGAGCAGCTGGTCCCTGAGGCCAGGGGTGTGGGGTGAGTGAGCAGTCTGTGCCCTGCACCTCCAGTGCAGCCTCCATACAGGATTGCGTGGGCTCTGGCTGGGAACATGCTATGTATGTATGGATCCTCAGGGGCACCTACTTGGAGACCCAGCCACCCCTTGCTACCCGCATGCATGGGACCCCAACCGCAGCTCTCTGTCTTCACCTGGAGGTGTAGTCCCAGACCCCTGCCTCTAGTGGAAATGAATGAAAAGTTCATGACCCCAGGTTTTGAGAGCCCAACTGAAGTCCTTTTGCTCAGATCAACCCCACTCTGAAGACAGGAGCCCTTCCTCTCGGCCTAAGTCCACTCACCTCTTATTTTTCTGGTCCTCCTCAGAGCTGGGGTGAAAGAATCTGTACCTAGAAGAGTCAAGAGGGTGTCACCTGATAGCACCCAGTGTCCCTACCTGCCAGGATGTCTAGGGGATGATCTGATTCCCAAATGAGTAGAGAAGCTGGGGAAGCTGAGAGGTTCATGTGTGCTGCTTCCTGGATGACAGAGAAGTGTCAGGAAAGGTGCTGCACACAGTAGGTGCATTGCACACCCTTGTGCAGTGAATGAACCAGCTCTTGCCCAGATGTCTCAGTATTTGGGCTGCATGGTTTGCCCCTAGGGGCCCCTGCTCAGAATTCATCTAGACAGGAACTTTGGAAAGTGAGGCCCCAGATAGACAGCTCCTTCGTGGGGAAGGGGAAGCCCCACAGCTCTGGGCCCCTCACACTGCACAGAGCCAGACCTGAGCTAGGTGTTCTGGGGCCTCAGCCTACTTGGTCTATGATTACACCATAAGGGGTGTCCTCTGAGCACCCCAGTTTCCACAGAGTACACTGGGATGTGGGATGGTGCAGGGCATTCCCAAGAGCCATCCAGGAGGTGGTGGGTCCCCTGGCTTGGAGGTGGGGCACACCTGAGGAACAGCAGATCCAGCACCTGCTGTGTGGTGGCAAACCGCCTGTAGGTGGACAGGAATGCAGGCACGAAGAAGGGATCCCCTTGGCGCTGGGCAGACACCAGGTGGTTCACCAGCTTCTCTAGTGTGCCTGGCTCCAAAGTCCCCACCCTGCCAACCTTCTCCACCTTCGGGGTGGACTCACTTTTGCCCTGAATTGGCACCAAGAAGGGAGAGTTCAAGCTTACAAACTGTAACCAACTCAGAAGTGCTCAATCCCCAAGTGAAACAGCGTGGAAAGAAGTGCTCTCTATTCTCACACCCACCCATGCACTCAGTCACACAGCACAGGGAGGGGGCTGGGACATCTTGGTGGTCAGTGCGATGGGCTGGCTCACTCTGTCCTGTTCTGAGCTGTTTTGTGTCACCTTCAGGATCCTGGAGTTAATGCGCCTGAGGCTCAAGGGGCGACAGGTGTCCCAGTGTGTCTGTATTTGGCCAAGGCCCCAGCTCCACTGTCTCCTGTGGGCTGAACCTGGGCAATTTGGGAGACAAAATGACATTTTCCTTGTCATTGAGTCTCTCCCCAAGTAACTGGAGCCAGCCAGCTTCTCAAGTTCCAAGTTCTGTTTGGTGCATTGTCAAGGAAATGAGGTCACTTCCTGTTCCCCTTCTTAAAGCTGCAACACCAAAGACATCCCAGCATGCTGTCTGTTCCTTTCTAACCTGCCCGTGTGAAAACTGGACACCCCCAACCCTGTGCTACTAACTGCATGGACTCTAGTGCAACTAGCTCCTGGTGGATGGAGAAAGCCAGTTTAAGAGCCAGGTCCTCCCACTTAGTGTTAAAGTTTAGGGGCTCAGGTCAAGGGGTCAAGTTTTAGAGTTGGGTTAGATGAAAGGTTCATATGGAACCAGTGTGATGTCTAGCACTCTTGTTAGGGTTAGGGTAAGCAGCAGGATACGACCTTGAAGCAAGTTTGAGTAATTATTTCAGTGGGTTAGTGTAGGGACTCAGTCTCTTGGTATAGCTTGGGGAGAAAAGGCAGCATGAATGAGGAAAATATACATAAGAGACAAGACCTGGGTCAAATGGTGGCCCATTTGCCAAGAAAGGATCCCAAGAACAACATTAAGGGGTATTTATTGATTTGTTTGTTTAATGTATTTGGTACAGGGTCTCACTATGCAGCTTGGACTCATAGTGATCCTCTTGTTCCCATCTTCCCCAGCACTGGGATTATATATAGGTACGGGCCACCATGCCTGGTCTTGGTGGTCAGCTCCATGCACCTGGAGGCAGGGCTGGCACAGTATGTGGTACCAGGATTGAACCCTGGTCTCTGCACTTGCCTAGGCAGGTGCTTAGTCTACTGAGCTATCTTGCTGTCCCAGGGGCATTTATTTATATACCTTTGCAAAGTTAGTATCATGAGATACAAGTTTGCCTAGCAACTAAAGCTTAAATTGTCCAGGCAGGATGTTTTTCTCAAGAATGAGGTAGCTTGACTGCTTTTAGCCAGTCTGGCCTTCTTCTGCTCCCCTCCATATGATCAATTGCTAGCTTTTGCCCCTCTTAGGAAAGCAGGGTCAGGTTGGGTTGACACTTTCATGTGAAGGTCTGGATTAGGTTACATGTCATTTAAGGGTTCATGTTAGGTTTAGGTCTATTTGGATTTGTTCAATGCTCATTTTAGGGCTAGAGTTTTGGTTATTTGCCATGTTGTATATTATTTTCATCACTAATCACATTGATAATAAAATCCTATTGGAGTAGAGGGAAGGTAAGGGTAGTGGTAGGGCACTATCAAGGTAAGGGTAAAGGTTAGGGTAATAGTGAGGATCAGGGTCAGTTTCAGGGTTAAGCTGATAGGTGTTAGCGTAAGTGTCGGGTTTGGTATGAGTATAAGGGTTTGAGTAAAGATTAAGGTTAGGAGTTGAGAATTTTGCTAGACTAATGCTCCCAGTCATGGTTAAGGGAGATTGTTAGGGCTTCACGTAAGGATAAGGTTTAGGATTTACTGTTTAGGTAGCTGCTAAGGCTAAGGTTAGAGTTGGATATGAGGGTTTAGGTTTATGTTAGGTTAGGTTTTAGGGTTAGGTTAGGGTTTAGGTTTATGGCTGGGAGTGGGTTAGCATTAGATTTGGTTGGTGTTGGGGTTCAGTTCATTTAGAGTTACAGTTAAAGATAGGCTTTAATTTTACAGGTTTAGATTTAATATTATGATCAGTGTTTCTATCAGGGTTAGCGTTTAAGGTTAGGTACAGGGATAGGTTTAAGATTCTGGTTTAGGGTTAGGGTCAGCAGTGCTGAGTGCTAGGATTACAGATGTATTCCTCCATACTTGGCCAGGTTCTTCTCGTGTATAGAATATTCTATTTGTTTATGTCTCTTCTAAGTCTTACAGGGTGAAAATTTTTAGTTTATTCATTTATGCATGATTGTGTGGGATTTTTGGAGACTGAAGTTGCATTTTTAATGAAAAATCACTTCTTTCTCAAGACAGCAGTTGGAAGGTGTGCTGATGTTTTCTTACCTCTGTAGTTTCATGGAAAGGATTTTGAAATTGTTTAGGGGGGGGTTATGACTGGGATTTTAGGCAGGTACATGTGTAAGAAGTGCTGGGAATGGAACCCAGGGCATCTTCAAGCTACGTAAGAAGTCTACTCTTGAGCTCCTGACACCCACAGCTGCTTTTCTAAATCTTTCTAAATGAGAAATCTGTATTTTTTGAGTCTGACTGATGCTAGGAAATCTGGGGTCAAAGGGATGCAAGTGCTTCATGCCTGCCAGGAGAGCAGCCCTCAGAGCCCAGTGGTAACTGTGCCCTCCTGAGAACCAGTGCCAAGAAACCAAAGGAGTCAAGTGCAGAATGCCCTCTCTAGCTTGTCACTGTAAGAAGACTTCAGTCCTGTGGTCCTTGGTGATACATGTGCTTCAGACACCTGGTAATTGTGGCCTGGGCATTCCCAGTGCATTCCTTTCACTCTGGAACTCCTGACTCCTTTGCCACCCTGGGAGCATCTGAGATTCCTGAGGGAACCATTCTCCAGGTGACAGCCGATAAGTTCTATTTCTTTTGTTCTGAGAAGTTTCTGTGTCCTTAGCACAGCATAGGTACCCCTGTCCCTGACTTTAGTGGAACGCTCCATGACCACAGCAGACCTGCTTCACTCCTCTGCCTGGCTTCAGCGAGAGGCAAGACCCATGTGCCCCATAGCCTGGTGCCCAGATGGCAGCCCAGAGGCTGGGCATAACCCTCAATTACTAATGCACATTTTTATCTTTTGTAATTTCATCAAAAGATTTTGTTTACATGGCTTACAGAGAATATTTAGGTTATTTTGCGAATTCTAGCCCATAGACTAAATTACTGTTCTTTTTGGTTTGGGCTTGAAAACTAGATCATATTTTTTAAAAGACCATTCATTTTAATTTTGAGACATGGTCTCACTAAGTCACTAATTCCTTAGCCCAAGTTCAAACTTATGATTCTTGGCCTCAGCCTCCACGGTGCCAAAGTTACAGGCTTGGCCACCCTGCAGGCTTCCTGTTACTTCTTTCCTTCTTCCTATTATATGACTAATACATGTCTCATTGCATTAAGTGACACATTGCTTACATCTGTTTGAAAGACAAAAGTGCTTTTAAAATTACTCCTTATTTAAAAAACAAATACCAGGACAAAAAACATAGAGCAGAAAAGCGCTCTGGGCAGTACCGATCCTCCAATTTATCAGTGGTGGCTTTGCTAATCTTTCTAACCAGAAGTTGGGAGTCTGGTCTCAGCCATCCCCATTTCTGACACCAATTAATAACAGGAATTATCACCCTTATTAGGAAGATGTTTTCTAAGATGTGAAAACACATAGTAAGAAAATAAATTTAGAAGCCGGACTTGCTGGTACACGAGTGTAACTTTGGCACTGAGTCTAAGGCAGTATGGTAAGGTTGGGCATTTGTGAAATAGTAGGACCATGTACCAAATCTAAAATGACAAAATGTGGGCTGGGGATATAGCTCAGTGCAAAAACTGCCTGCTTGGTGGGCACAGTGTCCTGAGTTTGATCCCTGGTATCAAAATAAATTAATAGATAAAATAACATAATGTGATGGGGGTATAACTCAATGTGAAAGCCCTCTCTGGGTTTACCCAGAGTAACACACACACACACACACATACACACACACACACACAAAGTTGCACAGCAATATAAATAATTCCATTTTATTTGCTTTTGAACACATTGCATTATAGAAAAAGAAGATTTAAGAATGATTAATCCTAAAACAAACATGGGAGTTTTGTTTGTTTCTATGTTCTGTGACACTGAAACAAAAAGATCAAAAGTTTGAGCTCAGACTGGCTTAGTGAAATTTTGTCTCAAAATAAAAAATAACAAAAAGGCTGGGGATGTAGTTCAGAGCCAAAGCAGTAGCTTCGAGCCCCACCATCATATGCAAAAAAGAAACAGGGAGAACAGGGAGGACACTGCACCAACACACAGTAGCTGCAGGTTCACTGCTTCCTGTTCCTGGAACCGGGAGTCAGGTCCCTGCACCGTGCAAGGTTGCTCCCTGCAGTGTCCAGGATGCTGTTCACACATGGTCTGCAAGGTCCCCACTCCAACCCTGCTTCCAGCAGCGCCCAATCATGGCAGCTCCCCATGGCCCTATCCCTTCGTGGCCTTGATGTGCTAAGTGATATTGCTGAAGGATGATGTCTGGGCCAAGATACAGAAGTGTGCAGAATAAAGCCAGGCCTAGAGAAGAGATGCTATGGTATTGCAGGAAGAAATGCATCAACAATAGCCCGGAGAGGGCTGGGGAGATAACTTGGCAATCTAAGTGCCTGCCTGGTAAGTACAAGGACCCGGGTTCCATTCCCAGTACCGTGTGCCATGCTGCTGGCTACCAAAACTGGGAGTAGTGGCACATGTCTGTAATCCCAGCACTAGGGAGGCTGAGACAGGAGGATCACTACGGGTCCAAGCTGCATAGGGAGACCTTGTACCAAATAAATAAATAAAAATTTTTTTAAAAAAATTAACACAACAAAACATTAGCTAGGAGCTCAGGAGAAAAAAAGAAATTCTATGGACGCTAGCAGATCCCAGAGGAGTAGCCTCTGAAGTCTGAGGTGTTGATGACAGTGTGTCCCATTTATAAGGTGGCAAACAGAAGTTACAAGAATAGATATGCTTTTGCTGAAGGTTATGAGATAGTGGGTGTCTTGTGGGGGGCACAGCTATGTGTAGCAAAGTTGTCTTTGGCACATTCACAGAAGTTTCAATTTGATGAAAAAACGTGTGATTTAGCTGAGTTCAGTGGCAGAGAACAGAGTGCCTGCAGCTTTACTGAACACAATGGCTATAGTTAGGTCAGGATTTCTCCTTCATTGGAACACAGTTTTCTTTCATACATAGATCCTGCATTAAAAACCAGAGCTGGGTAAGGCCGTATGGCAGTGGCAGAGCCCCGGTGCTGGCAAAGCCCCTCACCCCCATGCCCCATCCCCTCCGAGACCCTGGGATGAGAAAGTCTAAGGTACTCGAGCAGCATCCTGCACTTCCACAAGCAGGATTAAGGTCTGTCTTGCATACTGAGCAGAAAAACCACCTAGGGCCATGGTCACTGCTGGGTCACCTGCACCCCGGCAGGGCTGGCTGTGCCTGGTCCCAATCCCTTCCAGTCCATCCTCCCACCCCATGCTAGGACCCAGTCTTACTCTTTTGACCACCTTACTAACCCCCTTCCCTGATTTGCCCGTATCTCTCAAAGCTTAAGACCTACCTTGGAAAATTCTAAATATTGTGTGCAGATCCTCCTTTCCATAGAAGAAACAATTTCTGCCCCTCCAGTTTAAATATGGTTAGTGACTTTACTGTAAGATGTACAGCGTGGAACGATAGTCTGGGCAGAATGTGACCTAAGTCACTTTAAGGTGACTTTAACCCTAAATTAAATTCTGAGAAAAATCACGTTTATAGCATGTTCATGAGGTATTCCTACATCAAGCCTATATCGTCATTTCTTCCACGAAAAAAAAAAAACCCATAAAACATGTGATCAGTACTCCTAAAACATGTTTTCTCTTAGAAAAAAATACTGTAACAAGCTGTTGAACCCCATCGCAAGGCCCCTCCCTCCAGTCAGTATCTTTCAGTTTTTGTTAGTTGCCCAGGTAACCTCCAGTTTACTTCAGTTTCTGTTGTAGCTCCTGTTACTTCTGTTTCCCAGAACTGGCTGGTCACTATAATGCATAACTGGCCACATTGTAAGAAGCAATCCTCAATCGACACACCCTCTACCTTTGTACTTTCACTTTGCTAGCTCATAAAACCTCCCTTTCTCAGCCTCTGTGCCTCATTTCTTTGGGAGTGATCCCACTTAGGACCACCTGCATCCGTAAAGCTGGTTCTTGCCTCTGAACCTTGGTGCTGCTCCGTTGTTGGTCCCAGCTTTGTTGTTATATTTGGTGCATTGACTGGGAAACTGACGATGCTGGCTGTGTGGGCCACTAGCCTCAGCCCTTCATGGAAGGAGTGGGAACCCCTTCAGCCCCTTGACAAGAAAGGTGGGCCTCCAAAATATCTTCAGAATCTCTTGGGGGACCAGAGGAGGAAACTCTGCTTGCTGCCTGCAGCTCACTGGACCAAAGAGGAGAGTGGATACAGAACCCTGTTTTACCATAGGATAAGGTGAAACCTCTAGGGGCACTCCTGAGTCAGGCCTGTCCCACTGGCCAAGAGGAGAGACTGATCACCTCTCATCAGAATAAGGACTTCCTGGGGGGAGAAACTGTTTTAACCTCTGAATAAATGGTGAATATGTGTATGAACATAATGGATGATGTAAGCCATAGACTATTCCATCTGTGCTCCATAGTGAGGTACTCCTGGGCCATGGAGTTCAATCGGGCCCTAGTCTGGGCTGCTGAATGTGCACCTAAAAGTTCATAATGGAGATTTTAGTGACAAGCTTCTCCTTAGTCCAGACATTCTAAGCTGCCAAGAGGCACACAGCCAGGTGAGCACCTGGACAGTCTCTCTCAGGGGCACCCACCCTTTGTCTGTTGTGGCTCTGTTCAAAGGCACACCACATATGCATAGGGAGTTAAGTGGGTTGAGCCAGTCCAAGCCCACAGTCCCTGTCTGCAGGCTCAAGAATTTTTGTTTTATTTTTAATGTATTTGGTTGTTTCAGGTCTCACTATGCACCTAGAACTTGTGGTGGTCTTCCTGCTTTCAGCCTCCCCAGTGCTGGGATTAGAGGCATGTGCTACTACGCCTGGACTCTGGCCGGCTCAGCCTGCCCTGGAGGTGGGGCTGGCATGGAATGCGGTGCAGGGGATTGAACCTCGGTCCCTGTGCTTGCCTAAGCTTGCCTAACTAAGCAGGCACTTTAGTCTGCTGAACTATCTCTCTGGCCCCAGGCTCACGAATTTTAAAAAGGGTTTTTCTGGTGACTATAGAATTAAAATGAAACCAAACTGCTGCTCCCTGTGTCTGATAAAAGGACCAATTCTTGCTGAAAATTTTACCTTGGCAGATGAATTGCCTCTATCGGCCACTACTGCCTGCACCTACTGTCGGAACTGATTCCAACCACTGGTCCTTCCGCATAGCTCTGCAGAGTCCAGTCAATCATTACCTGCATTTGACTACAGAGGCCCTTCCTCTACAGCTTTCTGTTTCACAGCTATCCTTACATGTCTGTCTTGGTCAGATGGTATCATTTAACACCCACTCAGGAAAACTGTAAGCAACTTTTGACTTTGTTCAACACAGATACATCACCATATTTTTAAAGGGAAAAAGTCCTCCATGGACTGTCAACCCTAATAAACACATTGCCATGGCCTTTCTGAAAGCTCACTCCATATGGGACTACAATCATCCAGGAAAAAAAAAAAAGCGAGCAGCCCAGTCAAGCATTTCTTAAAGAGATAAAAAAGAGGGACAAAAAGCTCAACAATATGTCAAAAGTTACCCAGAAGCCTGAAAATAGCCCTTCAGATTTTCTTTTTTTTTTTCAAAGTTTTATTGATAAACAGATAGCAATGAGACAGTTTCAAATCAAATCGGAAGTACAGTTTCAACAAATAATACACTGCATATAT
>NW_004524621.1:2787268-2794709 GCF_000260255.1 Octodon degus | reverse complement strand
TCATGAGAGACTGTATGACTCCTACAGGCTCTACATTCCTTTGACCCTGAGGTCTCTAGAAATCTACAGATGGTAGATGTAGCCATCATTGCAGGCAAAAAAAAAAAAAAAAAAAAAAACAAAAAAAAAACCACCTCCTGATATCCTCAAGAAAATCTGGTATACCCTGTGACTCAAGAGCAATATATAAGTTATAAGGGGTATAGGCTCTACAAAAATAAATGCCCATTCCAACTAAAACATAAGGACACTCAAGAGTTTCAACCTGGATCAAATGACATTTTTTCACCAATCTCATGGGCTCAAATTAGGCCAGACCAAGCTCCCTTCTTCAGCTGAGGTACCAGGAACCTGCAGTCCACATCCATACTAGGGACCAATCTATTACTTTCCTAGTAGACAGCCAAACTACCTCTGTTTGATGTCAGAAGAACATTAACATCATTGGGGTAGTTGGGACTCTTACCTTTCTTTCCTTGTGCCAGACACAAACTTGAAGCCTGGGAAGGCATTTCATCAAACATCAGTGCCTGCATATACCAGAATGCCCCATACTGCTTCTGAGAGGGGACCTCCTCTCCAAGTTAAAAGCAACCATCTCCTTCATACCAAGCCAGTCAGCCTCCCATTCATTTAACCCTGTAACTTCAAAGTTAGTCCTAACTGTTCCTGAGAGAAAGAATGACTCCTCCTTCAGCCTGAGGCAAATAATCACCATCATGAAATTCTGAAGACTTTCCTCCCAGAGGTATGGGCCCAACACTCGCTTCCAGGCCTGGCCATCCAACCATGCTCCCACAGTGACTGATTTCTGTCCCACTGTAACCCTCATTGGTGCAAGACTTTATCCTATGCCATGGGAAGCACAAACAGGCATCAGCCACACATCTGCTCTCTAAAGCAGTTTGGGATCGTGATAGACTGTTGGTCACCTTGGAATACTCCTCTCTTCCCAGTGACGAAGCCCACTAGGGATTACCGGCCATCTTTGTGCAATCAACAACACAGCCATCACCTTGCAGTCTGTGGTTCCCAACCCATACACCCTTCTTAGATTGCTATCTCCAGGTATACAGGTCTAGATTTAAAAGATGTCTTTTTCTGCTTGTGGGTTGCTCCCATGAGCCAATCCTTTTTGACTTTAACTAGGAAAATCCTAGGGCAGGATAAAAAGGCCAGCTCATTTGGACTCAACTCCCATAAATGTTTAAGAGCTCTCCCACTATTTTCAGGGAGACTCTAGAAAGAGATTTGGTCAAGTTCTCACCACCTTCTCCTTGGAATATCTGTTTATCTTGTCCCATCAAACTTCATAGACACTTTATCTGCTTGCTGTCACGGTCCCTGACAAAAGAATGGTGATTGATGAATACACATAGGTGAAACCAATGCAAAAATTCTCTGAGTTTGGGGCATCAACTACCTGCCTCTGACTGTGAAACTCTGTCCCAGGAAAAACCCCACCTGCACCAAACAGTACCTCATGCCAGCAGAGACTCAGCTAGACATTCAAGCACATGACCAGAGGCTTCAGAACTGTGAAGTATTTATGGGCTGTCAAATTGCTGATATATACCTCTTCTGCCTGTAAAGAAACCCAGTGAGGAGTGTCATTCAGTTTAGGATCTCCAAGCTGTCAGTGCTGCTGCAGTTGCTCTCCATCCTGCAGTCCCAAAGCCATATACTCTTCTCAGTCTCCTGTCACTCATATTCTGCTGGTAAACCTGCCTGGCCCTAAAGGACCCTTTCTTCTGCCTTTGGTTGGCTCCTGGAAGCCAGCCCCTCTCTGCCTTTAAATGGAAAGACCCCAGTTCTCAACTCAAAAGTTAACTGACCTGGAGTCAACCTCCCAGAGGTTCAAAAACTTGCTTGCCTTCTAGGAGAAGCCCTCACCACTGACCTGGCTAGTTTCACAGCACAAAATGTCACTGTACCCTCCTCCAATCCCATTAGTCACACCCAAGCTTCTTGCTGGGAAGACACCAAAACTACGTTACAATATTTGGCAAAAACCGACTATAAGAGTTCTTGACGAAAAGGCATAAATCTATAAACAGAAAGTCAGATATCAAGAAAAAGTCAGATATCTGGGATCTGACTTAAATCAGGGACACGGTGCCCTTAGGCCAAAAATAAAAGAGGTCATTTTCTCCATCCAGGTCCCAACCACAAGAAAAAACCCTACAACTTCCTTGGAACAATTGAATTCTACAGAATCTGGAACTCTGAGTTCACACCAAGCAAGGTCCCTGTATGATGGCTTGCTTGGAAAAGACTGACACTTATTGACTAGAGCCCAGAACCAGAAAAGTCTTCAATGGTATTAAAAAGGCCCACTCTACAGCCCCAACCTTGGGAACTCCAAATGCATCCAGAATTCAACTTTTAAAAAAAATATATTTGGTTGTTACAGGGTCTTACTACACAGCCTGGACTCACAGTGTTCCTCCTGTCTTCAGCACCCCCAATCCCAGCACTGGAATTACAGGTATGCACCACTATGCCCAGACTCTGTGGCTGGCTCATACTGCCCTGGTGATGGAGCTGGCATGGCATGTGGTTACTGGGATCGAACTGCAGTCCCTGTGCTTGCCTAAGCTTGCCGAAGCAGGAGCTTTAGTCCACTGAGCTATCTCACTGGCCCACAACTTTTTTTTGGATAAATGATGGCATGTGGCTTCAAAGATGATTATTCAGACTGTCAGCTCCTAGGAATACCAAGTGGCCTACCTGTGCAAACACTTGGATCCAGTGACTAAGGTCTGTCCCCCTTGTCTCTGAACTCTAACAGCTATGTCCTTTTGAGCATTAAAATTAAGAAACTTTCCTTAGGCCAAGACCTAAGTGTCCAGGTGCCACCTGCTATACTGGCCCTCCTGAATAACCATGGGCAATGCTGACTCTCCAACAGCTGGGTCACCCAGAACTGAGAACTCTTATGCAAAAGTCCTACTTGACTTTTGAGGCAATAAAATCACTCAATCCTGCCACATACCTACCAACCATGCTGGGCCCACTAGGCCATGATTGCTGGCACTAACTGATAAACTGTTCTTGAGCCAAGAAGACTTAAAGATGGGCCCTCTGACAGATGCTGAGTATGCCTTGTTTACTGATAGAAGTAGTTCTGCTAGGAATGGAGTCAAACAGGTCAAATATGTTGTGGTCACCTCGGACAAAGTTATAAAATAGAAACTATATACAACATGTAAGACACAAAGCTCTGGAAAAGTTAAGGGAATAAGAAGATAACCCTATAGTAATAGCTTGAACAAGCCCCCAAAATATTTAGCTAATGGCTAGGGAGATAGCTCAGCAGCATAAGCACCTGCCTGGCAAGTGCACGGTCCTGAGTTTGATCCCCAATACCACACACACACACACACACACACACACACACACACACACACAAATAGCTAAAGGACTAGTTATACTTGACAGCCCTGTGTATACTTATAACCCAGGTGACATATAGGCCAACGATTAAAAAAGAAACCCCTACATCCTAGCTGGAAGGGAGTATACATAGTCATGCTAACCACCCCTTATGGCCCTTAAAGTTTCAGAAACCCAGCCTTAAATCCACCACTCCAGAGTTAAAGGAACCAATCCCAACAATTGCTGGAGAGTTTACCTGAACCAGGTAGCTCCTGTGAAGCTCACTGAGGAGACAATGCACCCAAAGCCCTACTCTGGTCTCCTTGGATGCTGACCAGTATACTCAAGGCTGAAGCTTAAGGACACCATCCGCAGCATGGCTCCGTACCTAAATGCATTACTCCCCTTGAGTTTTATGCCTTTTCAGGCTTCTTGCCTCAGATGTTGCTTCTACTTCAGTTTATGTATATGCTTTCCAGCTTGGTTTTTCATCCTGCCCTCCTGCTAGTTGTAACTTTAGCCTTAAGTTATAGTAGGGCCCTACTCCTTGTTCTACAATAGTCAAAAAAGAAATGATGAAAATAGAATAAGCATCCAAGGTTCACTGGGCACACGCCAGGGTCAAATTGACTTCCTTGCCAGAATAATGTTACAGGACAGGCAGGCCCTTGATTCACTGATGGCCACCAAGGGAAAAAAATGTCTCTTCCTTAAAAAAATGTTGCTATTACATTAAGTCAGGGATTCTGGGAGAAACAACTTACAAACATAGTGGGGAACCACCTGATCTTGGGGACCTTAGCTAGGGCCCATCCTAGGACCATTAATAGCCCTAATGCTACTGCCTCGAGTTGGGCTTTATGTAATTGATTGGTTTACCGAGTTCATTTCACTGAAGATCACATATAACATTCCCAGCCAAGATTTTCTGGAAAACTAAAGGAGGTGGGAAATATAGCAGAAAATACCCCCCACTTCCACCAGTATACTTCAGTATCTGTTAGGTAACCTCCAGCTTACTTCAGTTCTTGTTACAGTTCTTGTTACTTCTGTTTCCCAGAACCACCTGCTCACTATGATGTAGCTGGTCACATTGTAAGAACCAATCCCCAGTTGAAAAGCACTCTGTCTTAGTACTTGCACCTCATAAAAACTTCCCTCTTTTGGCCTTCTGGGCCTGATTTCTTTGGTAATGATCCCAGTTCGGACTGCCCACATAAATGAAGCTAACTCTTGGCCACAGCTTTGCTGTTACTACGCTAGAGGAAACTCAAGAAATATGAAAACTTCTCTTGAGTGGACCAAGACAATAAAGCTAATGTCCAGCTGACCACCTGTGATGGGCTAAGCTTGCTTTTCATTTCTATTTTATTTCTTCTTGTCTGTGTGCTCCTGAGCATCCAACCCAAGGGCCTGCACATGTACATGCTCTACTTACCACTGAGCTATATCTCCAGACTTCATTTTTAAATTTCTAATATCAACTTTGCTGTAGTTAACTAGGAATGCAGGGTATTAGAGCTATCTCCGTCCAGTGGCCCCTGTTTTTTTTATTTTGCTCATTTTCTTATTGATCTCCTATTATTGCATTTCAAGAGATCCATGATTCTATTTCTCATAACCTACATGCCTAGTACCTGTTTGCATTTAAATGGGAAATCCCATTTCATTTTTCATTTTTATTTTTATTTTTTGAAAAAAATATAAAATGGTTTTATTTCTTTTTTCCTTTTTTCATCTTATGTATTTGGTACAGGATCTCATACACAGCTCAGACTCATAGTGATCCTCCTGTTTTCAGGCTCCCCAGCATGGGCTAGCATGTGCACACCTCCATGCCCAGTCTCAATCGCTGTCTCAGCATGTCCCAGGGGCAGGGCTGGCTCTGCATGTGGAAAATGGTTTTGAAAAAGCAAAAACAAAACATTGGAAATGATACAGAATTTCCCTAAACAAAATAATAGGAACTCAACAATGGTTGTTGTGTTACATAATGTTATCTTCAAATTAGTTGTTTAGGTTACCATATATAACTATATAAAATTGGTAATTCGACCCAGAGGCCAGGCCCGTGTGTGAATGGGACTGTTTGGGGCCCGCCGGATCCTTATTCAACCTAGGCCTGGCCTGTGAGTGAGACCCCCCCTGGCACCCACCAGATCCTCATTCGACCCAGAGCTCAGGCCCGATATGTGACTAGAACTTCCTCCATCAAACAGGCCTGGTGTGGAACCCTGCAGGTTCCACATTCCAGTAGTCACAGCAGAACTCCCTGCAAAGAGGCTAAAGGCAAGACCCGCCCAGCCTATCCAGGAGCAGAACATCTTGCCAGAATGGCAAAGAGGGTTCACTTCCAAGGGCTGCAGCAGGAAGAAGTGGAGCACAGCAGCCAGACCCAAGCCACACCATCTGGACGAGTTTGAACTTGGTTAGATCCGGACCTGGTGCTAAGGTAATAACTCTATCTAAGCTCTACACCAGAGGTCAGAAAACAGTGCTATACAAAATGACAAAGAGAAGGAGCAAAATGCATTTTCAGGCCCTGAATCCACCCAGAAAAATGCAGGAGACAATAGCATAGAAGAAACTGGAACTCACACACCTGAAATCTCTGCAATAATAGTGTCGGAAGTAAAGAAACAACTGCAGAAAGCTATAGAGGAAATCAGATCAGAAATTATTTTTGAAATAAAAAAGAAGTGATAACTGTAATGAAAGAAGTACTAAGTACTTCTAAAGAGAACACTGATAAAAATAGAAGAGAATAGAAAAATGATGGAATCCTTGAATAAGCAATATAGGAAAGAAATGGAATGCATGAAGCAGATTCAAAATGATATACAGGAAATTAAAACATCAATCACAAGCTGGCAAAAATCATTTGAATGAAAGTGAAAATAGACTTTCAGACCTTAAAGACACCATTGCCTAGTGAAGAAGAAAAGATCTCTTAAAAACAATGAAGATGCAGGAAAAAATAATTCAACATCTGTAAGACGATGCAAAGATGAACCACATAAGACTAATAGGCATCAATGAGAAAGAAGGAGTCAATACAAATGATATAAAAAGAATATGGGCAGAAATAATAGCAGAAAACTTCCCAAATATAGGGCAATAATCTGACATTCAGTAACCAAAGCATATAGAACTCCAAATAACATCAACCCAATTAAAACCACACCCAGACATACAATAATCAAGATCTCAGAAATTCAGCATAGGAACAGCCACTAAAAGCCACTAAAGAAAAGAAACAGATCACATTTAAAGGAAAACCCATGAGAATAATGGCAGATTTCTCTTCGCAAACATCAAGTCAAGAAGAGCATGGAGCAAAGTACTTCAAGTCTTACAAGAAAACAAATTCCAACCCAGATTGATATACCCTGCAAAACTCTCTTTGAAGTATAATGGAGAAGTGAAATATTTCCATGACAAAGAACAACTAAAGAATTTCATGATGACAAAGTCAAGCCTACACAGACTACTAAAAGATATTCTAGAGAGGGAGCAAAATGACCACAACTCCATAAATAAGAATGGAAAGAACCCACCAAATAGGGCAAACAATTAAACACAGGAGAATAAGAGGTATACAAAAGCAGGCTTTCAGTTATTCTTTTGTATACAGCAGCAAAATATTTCCATCAGCATACTCAACAAATGGGACTTCTCTTGCACCCTATGGGTCATGGTTCTGTCCTGGTCTACAGGGTCGATTTCAAGGAAATAGCAGTAGCTCAGTCCCATACGTGACACCTGACCACTAGTAAGCGTCATGGACACTGTCCATGTCCATGACATACTAGAACTTTGTGTAATATCTTATCCCCAAACTGTTAGAAATGCTGGTCTTGGGGCCGGGGAGATAGCTCAGTAGCATAAGTGCTTGCCTGGCAAGCGCAAAGGCCTGAATTCAATCCCTGGTTCTGTCCAAAAAAAAAAAATAAAGAAAAAAAATGCTGATCATATATTTGCCATTCCAGTATTTATCTTATGTTTTATTCTTAGTAATTCTTTACTATCATGAAAACTTTTTCTTAGTTTAATTGTTTTTAAA
>NW_004524621.1:2786247-2786943 GCF_000260255.1 Octodon degus | reverse complement strand
ATATGTATAACCTGACATAAGATTGATACCATTTTGTAGAAATCTTCAGTGATCTTTTTATATGGGTTCATCTAATATATTTTACATAGTACTGAATAACTATCATTTTGAGAGCTGTCTATTCTTTATCCAGGACCATACAGCAACTTCTCATGTATTTCCTATATGCTATGTTTGGAGGTATTAGAATATTTTGAGTTTGTATAATTGTAAAATATTTTACTTTTAGTTTTCAAACGTATGTTTGCTAAGTATAAAATTCAATGAGGACAGATTTTTTTTTTCTTTCAGTCCTTTAAACTAATTAGTCTAGTTTCTTACACATTTGGTCTTTTTTTTTTCTTTCTAATGTGAAATACGATGCTATTTAATTTTCTTCTTCCACAACTAATATTTTTCATGTATATACATTAATTATTTTTTTGTTTACAATAAGTTTTGGACAATTTATTTATTTATTTATTTATTTTTATTTTTAATTTTATTTTTTTGGCAGAACCAGGGATTGAACTCAGACACTTGTGTTTACTAGGGAAGCGCTTATTCTACTAAGCCATCTCCCTCGCCCCAGTTTTGGACAATTTAAAAATAAATTGGTAAAGAAGAGGTTGTAAGAAGCTAAAAAAAGGAAAATAATTAAGCATTAACTTCTCCTTTTAATAAACCAGCAGAAATCAGCAGTATAATTATCCAAGC
>NW_004524621.1:2765543-2786131 GCF_000260255.1 Octodon degus | reverse complement strand
TAAACAAATTCTTTCTTTTTCACATTATCTATTGTATCTTCAAATTTTATTTGCTCTTTTAGGTTTTTACACTAGTGAGACACTACAATGTTTGCACATGTGGGTCTGATTTATTTGACTTACTAGTATGATCTCTAGTTGCCTCCATTTGCCTATAAAAGCCTCAAGTTTATCTTTTTTTATAGCTGATTAATACTATGACAAATTGCATTGCTATAAAAATGGGTGCATACAAATCACTGTGGCATGGTGTTTTCAGTTCATTTGGAAAAATACCTAAGAGGGAAATAGCAGGGTTGAATGGTAATTCTAATTCTAGCTTTCTGAGGAATCTCAACACTAATTTCCACAGTGGTTGTACCAGTCTGCATGCTCACCAACAGTGGAAAAGGGCTCCTTTTCCCCCCACAGTCCCTCCAGCATTTGTTTTTGGTTGACTTCCTAAGTGGTTCACTGTTGGAAGTAGCTGTCCAAGAAGGACATCAAAAAGCAAATTATTCAGTTGCCAATTCACAACAGGATACGGAAACCAAATTCCTTTCTCCAGGGACCTCTGCTCAAAAATTAGAGCTCCTAGCTCTTAATTAGGCATTGGCACAAAGAAAAGGCAAAAAATTGAATATTTATAGATTCCAGATATGCAGGGAAACCTCTCTGCCTCCTCCTGCCCCAGCTACTTGCTCTCCCTGGGTAGGAAGAGAAGAGCAGGGAGGGCAGACTCACTGGTACTTTCTTTGGGGCGAGAGTCAAAGAGTCAAGATCCTTAGGGGACTGGGAAGTCAACACTTCTGATTTGGTGAGCTCCACACAGACAGTGCGGCCTGTTGCCCAATGTGTCCTGTAACTGGAACATGATGCACTGGGCCATTCATGTATTGAATGTTATTTTCTGGGATTTCTTCTCCTCTTGAGAATCATATCCCATGAGAAACATGGCTCACATAATGATTGGGTTCAGGTGTTCCAGGAGGGCTCAGAGGACTGGAGAGTGCTCCTCCCTCAGGCGCAGCCATGGGTGTCCTGTGATGGTCTCAAGCATGAACCTGTGCCTGGGACCCAGCATGAGAAACTGGACAAGGAAGCTTCACATGCCCTGGGAAAGGTGTGTGGGAAGGTGTGTTTTCCTGCCAAAATCTGCAGCTCCAGCTGCAGAATGGTGTCTGCACCAGATGGGAGGGCCTCTGTGAACATGGTGGGCAGGATGACTGTGGACTGCAGATGTCCCCCTCGGTGCCTTCATATTCCTTGCCCTAGAATATTTCTGGTGCACAGTAGTGTACTGTGTCATAGAACAGGGCCAAAGTAATGCACTGTGTCACAGAACAGGGCCAAACTCAGCTTACCAAAACTCCTGACACCCAGCTGATGTCTGACTTGAAACCGGTAAGATGTCCTAGGGCTGCAGGCCCTTTGGGCACCACCCTTAGAGGGCAACCTGCGTTATCTGTCCGAGGAACCTCATGGCCTTCTCTGGAGGGCAGCCAGTGTCCAGGACGCACCAGTGCTGTCTCCCACCTGCATGTACTTTGACCAGGTCTATGTAATGCACTGTTTCAGTCACTTGAGTGAGAGCTAGTGGGAGTCACAGAGCCTCCAGGAAGTCCTCTTGAGATACAATGAAGGAAAGATGCCAGTGTGTCTTCTGCAAGACTCTCTTGGCTCCTTAGACCCTGGAAAGATGTTCAGCCAATGTCACCTGGGCAGATTGCTCCTCCTTATGACCTGGTAGTAGTCTTTGGGACAAAAGGAAGAAAAGAGCAGGGCAGGGGTGCCGGGTGCCTTCTACACCATCTCACCTCCTACTGCTGTTTGCAGCCACACATTACCAAGCCCCACATCACGATGTCAGGACCCACTGCACTCACAGTTCCTTGGCTCTGCACTTACAACTGACTCTAGGTTACATTAGCATCTACAAAATGTTGTTCTTGGACACATCGCCTGCTCTGTAATATATCTCCCAGCTAATTCCTCCTGACCCTCTTTCTTGAGACCAACCACTTCCACTTTTGTACCTACGAGCACTTTACACTTATGATTGTTCAACTGAGAGCAATGTAACGGAACATATGTAGCTGTATAACCACCAGGCCAAGCAGCCATATCCTCTACCCCCTCTGATGCATTCCTGCTGCCCCAATCCACCACACTCATTGGAGCATTGCTTTCTGCATCCGTGGGGCATCTGTGGGGTCGGCAAGCAGCATCACAGCTTGAAAGTACAGGTGGCAATGCTAATCTCCCCAATCCAGCCTGTCTCTTGTCGTAAGTGTAGGCATGTTTTCTGAAGTTTGGAGGGAAGTTTTCTGATGATTTCCTTAGGGAGAAACCACTTCTCCCTGCCTTCCTCACACTGCTGCTCATGCTGGAGTCTGAGGAGGAACAAAGTGAGGGGTATTCAGGGAGCATTTGCCATATGTGCATACTTTCTAATGACTTTTCCTTCTCAGACATGTGATGTTCAGGGAGGAAGACAGTGACGGTGTGAGTGGCCCTCTTACTGGGCCTTCTGTTTGGGAGACAAGCCAAAGAGAAGGATATGCTGGTGCTTCTCAAGGTGTGAGCTTTGGATCAACAGGCTTCACCCATCTGACAGAGCAGAGTGTGGTGGTTAGCCACACTGTATGTTGCCATCATGTCATCAAATGTTCTGTCTCAAAGGGTCTTGTATCCCAGGAGGATTGTAGCCCTTGTGAGACCACTTCTATGAAAACACGGTGAATGTTCCACCCTGGGGCTGAGCCCAGCATGCGGAAGGCTGCCTGGTTCAGGCTTTGCCATTGAGGGATATTTTACGCTTCTCAGTTCTCATGCTCATGTGTTGGAATCCAGACCCCAAAATTGGTTTGGCCTTGTTGAAGAGACAGTCTAATAGAGAAGTGGCAACATGCTGAGCTTCCTTATCTTGCAGTTTGGGCAATGGGCCCAACAGTGGACTCAGTGTTGCTTCTGTGTATCAACTTGGTCCCGGGAAACTATTGTGGCCCCAGTGAAATAAGTAAGCTTAAGAGTTAACTATGACAAACGTTAGGCATAGAATCAAGATTTTATGTATATAATAAGCTTGATGCAAAATAAACTCATTGCTGGATTGCTGTCCAGACCTCTTGACCCTGGTTTTCTTTCTTTTCATTCCACTCTCCCTCCAGCCCTCTGTGAGGGCTGAACCCCCATGTTCATAGGGCATAAAATGAGATAGGCTGTAGAGTAGGTGCCATGCCTACAGCAAGAAGGCCACTATTATGGTTTTTGTCTAGTTGTCCCTTGAGCCTCATGCAGTCCTTGGGGCAGGGTTCTGGAGTTTGTGATTAATTCATGATCCAATGCCGGGATTAGGGCTGTGAGTGCTATACCCAGCCTGGGGTGGATAGTCTGAATACAACATAAAGAAGGGAGAGAGGCTTGCTAGCTGCTGCTCCTTCCTTGCTATTTGCTGTTTCCCCCCCACCATGGACAGCTTCCCTCTTCCATGTGCCACTCTGCCTTGGAGCCAGCTGAGTATGAAAACTTCACTAATTGTGAGCTAAATAAATCTTTCTTTCCTAAATTTTGAATGGCAGGTATTTTGTCCCAGCAACAAGAGAAAAATAACTGAGACACTCACCTTTCCCAGTCTCACTTGGTTCCTGTGTCCCCTAGGCCCCCTTGTCACCATGTTAATGCTTCTCCTCTTGGCCCCTGCTTGTTTGATTTGTTCCGTTCACTCTTCCAGACTGCAGCAGTTCCACATTGTGAGTGGTCACACATGTCTTCCAGCCACACCTGCACTGGCACTGAAAGTCAGAGCTGGCCACTGAGTCCCCAAACTCAGGGAGCCGAGGGTGTGTGCCCACAGTGGGCAGGGTCAGCCACCCCCAACCATTCTGCAGCTTCTCTGGAAGAACCATCACCCATCAGTTTCCCTGAACCCTAAGCAGGATGGAGCGCCTAGAGGGGCGGGGGCCTGACAGGACTTCTGAGCCGTGCCTGAGAGCAAAGGGGTGGACAGCTGCAACACTGGAGACAAGAAAGTGACATAAGAGGCTACAAGTCAACCACAGCAGCTGCTGTATATCTGGAGATGAGAAGGGGGAGGCAAACTGGATGAGACAGTGCAAGTTAAGCTGCCACAGATCTGACCAAGAGAACCCTAACTTTCTAAGATTTCAGAGTATGACCTTCCATCTTTACACAGGGAGCGTGTTCATATCTAGTGACATCACAAACATTTAAATGCCAGGTCTAGATACTGCGGTAGCATCTCTTCTATGCTCCACAGCAGTCATTCACCTTTTATGTCCTCTAACTCTCAAAAACATGCATCCTAACTTTAATGTCCATTGCAGTTTTCAAACTCCAAGACTGAGTAAAGGATGTGCTTCTGTTTAAGATTTCTGTTCTTTGGTGGGTATTCACATTGCCATGAGAGTCCTACTCTGAATAGACTATGCAAAAGTTTTGACTTCATGGGGCAGGCTTGGAATATGGCAGATTAAGCAAA
The DNA here is from genome assembly GCF_000260255.1 of Octodon degus. Lineage (NCBI taxonomy): Eukaryota > Metazoa > Chordata > Mammalia > Rodentia > Octodontidae > Octodon > Octodon degus. The sequence continues at coordinate 2,781,651 of NW_004524621.1, read as the reverse complement.
GTCAAAGGACCTCAGGAATGATGGGCAAAAATGTTTTCCCTGGGTGGGAATTTGACACAATTTTAAGATATCTGTTTAAATACACGTGCAGCCTCTTCAGCCATGCATCAGCAGAGACCTTCATCCGTCTTGACCATGAAACAACTTTGATTACAGTGTTCTGCTATGATGGTCTCACCTCACCCCAGGTCAGGTGGACCAGCCTTGGCCCTTTACACTGCAAAGCTAGAGAGGACTTCACCACTTCAGCAAAACACCACTTTCAGTTGAGAGCTGCCTTGGTATTTGCAGGATTCCTAAATATGAACTGGCTGAGTACATACAGATGTCCAAGAAAACACAGCTTGCTGTTTGTAGGGAAGAGTCTGTTGGTGACACATTAAGATCATGCCCAAATAGCTGGCTTTCCTCAGCATTGTCTGTAGACCTTCCTGCAGCAATACATACCTGTCATCTTCAGAGTCCAGTACAGCAGCCACTGGTCACAGGTGACAATCAAGCACCGCCAATACGGCTAGTGCAAGTAAGGAAATGGTGGCCTCAGTTAGCTGAAGCGATTTCAATTTCAATAGTCATGTGTGGCTCTTGTATATTATTAGATGCTTTTTTTTTCTTCAGTACCAGAGATTGAACTCAGGACCTTATGCTTGCCAGGCAAGCGCTTATTCTACTGAGCCATCTCCCCAGCCCAATATATTATTAGATTCTGTTCAAATAGCACACTTACCTCTTAGGAAATAAAATTACCCACAGAATCCATTTAGGAAACTTCTCTTGGAGTAAGATATAGCAAAAAGAACCTGTTCATTAGTGACTATATTAGTCTGCTTTTTGTTACTATAACAAAATACCTGTGGGATCCTATGTCATAAAGAAGGTTTATGTAGCACTTAGTTTTGAAGGCTGAAAGTCCAAAAAGTAGGGCTCTGGCTCTTGCCAGGGTTTGCTTGGCTAGCAAAGCACAGCAGCAGTGTGTGCACCTCTGTGTCATCTCCCTCTCCTCCCATAGCCCCCAGGATTCAGGAGGGCTCTGCTCTAATTGCATCATCTAATCTAATTACTTTCAAAACCCCATGTCTGCACACCGTAATAGGATTTTCCACCCTCTTACTACCATTAACATAGAACTTTGAAGGTTAAATGAAGGGGAAAAACTATATTTAGATCTTAGCAATAACACTGAAATAATTCCTGCAGTTTGATAAGTGAAACATATTTTCAGGGTGATTTATCAAGCATGTAAGATTGGGAAAACTTACAAAGATCATTTGGTGTTGCCCTCCAAGTCAGAGATCCCCAGCCTTTTTTAAAATGTATTTGGTACCAGGGGCCAATTTGGTGGAAGACCATTTTCAATGGCATGAACACCATCTAATCAGAACAAACACTGTATAAGCACTGACCAATAAGAAAAGATACTTTATAAACACTAGCCAATCAGAATGGAACCGTATGAGCAGCTACCATTCAGAACAGAATTCCCTTGCAGCGTTGTGCAAAGACGTAGCCCTTGAGTTAGTCTCTGACTCACAGGAAGAGGTCCAGTGATACTTAAGATCACTAAAATATGGGCCGGCAAGATAGCTCAACAGAGTAAGCGCCTGCTTAGGCAAACGCAGGGCCTGGGATTCAATCCCCGGCACCACATGCCCTGCCACGTCCCCCCCTCCAACACCACCACAGGCACACTAAGACCGGGCATGGTGGTACATGCCCATAACCCCAGCTCTGGGGAGGCTGAAAACAAGAGGATCACTACAAGTCCATGCTACACAGTGAGGCCCTGTAACAAATACTTAAAAAAAAATCATTAAAGTATTTTATAAATGATGCTAGCATAAGACTTGTCTCCCATTTACTGGATTAGCAAAAAGGAGCAGAGGAGCAATGGGAAACATCAGGATGAATTTCATCCTTTATTTTGTAACTCCAAGGAAATTGCCAAAATCTTGACACATTTAAAAAGTCAAAATTCACCTTAGCAACAGCATGGTTGGCATCAGGGGGCTCAGAGCAGCCACTAATTATCAACCAGAGTAGAAATCTATGCCAACCAGTTCAGAACTCTAGCAAGTAATAGCTCTGCCTTCAGCTTACATATGAAGGTGTGGGTGGCCAGTGAATGTCACTGAATGTATCTAGATGAAGAGTAGTATTTGGAAAAAGCAGCACTCATGTTGACTTTAATGGGCCAGATGTGCAGGAGTAAGAGACAACCAGAAAGCTGGGGTCATTATCCACAAAAATCTCCTGTTTTCCTTCTTGGAAAATACTTCATTTTTAAACACCACAAGTCTTTTTTTTTTTTTTTTTTTTTTTTTTACTTTTTTTTTTAATTTTAGCACAGGGTCTATGGGGTGTACAGGGTTTCACTACACAGATCAAAATTGTAGTGATCCTCCTGTTTTCAGCCTTCTAAGCACTGGAATTACAGGCTCCCGCCACCACAACTAGTCTCAATTGCCCTTTCAGCACGCCCCTAGGGCAGGGCCAGCACGGCACAGGGGGATTGAATCCCAGTCTCAGCAGGTGTTTTACTCTGCTGAGCTATCTGGCCAGCCCTAAACACCACACAACTCTTTAAACTATAATCTGTTTAGTAATGAGCTGAGAAGGTAACATTTTTGGAGTTTTTATTTTTATTAAAGCGTATCTTTTTTTTTTTTCTTAAATGATGCCTGTAGTATGTGAACTTCACCCCCATAACCAGACAGAATTCACATTTAGCTCATTTGAGGAGACGAGTGCAGTCCCCAAACAGAAGCAGTTGGAAATGATTGTCCTCTTGTCCATACCAACCTTGAGATATCTAGGAATGTGCTTCTCTTGTTCAACTACGTCTTACTTTTAACCCATTGAATGCCAATTTGCTGGTGAGCTTTAGAGTTCTGACTGATCATAATTTTTATCCTCTTACTTGACTGACAGATGATATGCACTCATGCCCCTACCTATTAAAGACACATAAATATTACATTAATATATTTAAAAGTATTTTATAAGCCATGGCAGAACACAGGCTTTCCAACCACTTACTGAGCTGGCCAGCAGGAGTGTTGGGTGATGAGAAACATCACTGTTACAAATTGGCAGATTTTACTTTTAAGGAATTCATGAAAACCATGACACATCTTAAAAGTCAAATTCAACTTGGAATCTGGGAAAAGTGATTTTCCTGTTGCTATGTAGCATGGTTCCAATGTGGCACTCCAACTTGGTCCAATCAGGAATGTTGACAAAGCTGTCACCCAGGCTCAGCACAAAGAAGACTGAAGTGTCATCTCAGTATGACTTGTCAGTGGAGTGAAAAATGGAGCCCGCATCTTCACTACACTAAAGTTACATTCCTGACCTTCTGAGGACTGGTGACGTTGAAAGAAACCCGTGGATGACTTGCCTGGGTGGACCGATGTTTCTCTGGTGCCTGGCAACAAAGAGAAGAAGATCCATTTCATTGGCTGAGATCACTGTAAGATACACACTTAAGAAGGCTGTCTCATTAGTGATGACAACATTGGGGTGCAGAGAGGGAAAAACATTAGACATAGCTGCAGAGCTGTACTGTCATTTGCTTTTGGTCCCACTCTTAAGGTCCTTCCTTTATTTCATCATATTCAGCAGCACACAATGTAGGTATTTTCCAAGTCCAGGGCCAAAAGAACAATCCAATTCCAAGACTCCACAGTTCCCCCCACCCCCACCCGATGGAGACAATTTACAAATGCCAAGATTCCCTGGTTTGTTCTTTCAAGTTTTCTATGGAAGTTCTTATTTTCTTATTACTATATGTTTGCAATACACACTGAAAATATGCATCACATCTTGATCCTTCTTAGTTCATTTTACCAGATAGTTTCTATGAAAATATTTCCAAGCTTCTTTGAATACCATGCATTCTTTCTAAAAGGGGGAATGGAAGGGTCAAACAACTGACTCAAAATATGCTGTTTGTCTCCTTGGACAGTGTGATATTGTCAAAGGAAGGAGCCCATCTTTGCCATCTCATTCAGAAATATTTCTCAAACTGTGGAGTGCTCCAACAAGGCCTGTGCCTAATAGTTGGCCTATTAAGGATTTTTTTGTTTGTTTGTTTTTGTTTTTTGTTTTTTGTTTTTGTCCGAATGCATTCAGGGCAGTTTTGGCTGGCTGGAGTGCTGTGGGGATTGAACTACAGCAACCTGAGGCTGACAGCTTTGTGGAAGCAGCCACTTAAAAGAACTGAGCTAGGGCCAGGCCCCCAATAGTTGGCCTATTAAACTGTGTTGTCACTTGTTTCTCCTGAAAGCCCTGAGGATTATGCTAGCTCAGATTCCAAGGATTAGTGACCTCTCCTACCATCTCAAATGTTATAACTAGTCAGGAGGAGTGATTGGCCTTTCTGTGGAATGCAAGGGAGTCTCAAGGACAGAATCACCTGGCTCCAGCTGGAATAAATTAAGCCCAAGGAATCCGGCCACGCAGGGTACTATTTCAGCCTTGTGCTGTGGACCCTGCAGAGCTGTACTGTCATTTGCTTTTGTTCCCACTCTTAGGGTGAAGACATGGGCTGCTGCTTCATAAATTTACCACTAGTCAATTTCTGTTTGTTTGTTTTTTTTTCTAGCAGGACACAAGGTGAGTAGGGGGGCCTCAAGGCAGTTTTTGAGACATTTATAATCTCACCCTCTAAAACCAACAGGAAAGGGTAATTTCCTGCTGAGTGTGGTAGTGCACACCTGTAATCCCTGCACTCCGGAGGCTGAGGCAGGAGGATCACTGCGAGCTCAGGGCCAGCCTAGGTTATAAAATGAGCTCAAGGCCAGCCTGAATAGCATGGTGAAACCCTGTCTCAAAAAAGAGAGAATCTCCTAAAATAAGCAGAAAGACTGAGTGAAGGAACAGAGAGAGGGAAGGATGTTTATGTATTTTAAATATTCATTAAGACACAAAACTTTTGCAAACACAATGGCCACATATTAAAATAAGAACTTGAGGGCCAGCTAAATAGTTCAGCAGATTAAAGTGCCTACAAGCAGGCTCAGGGACTGGGGTTTGATGCCTTGGCCTGCTGTTTCAGCCCTGCCCCCAGTATGCGCTGAGACGGCAATTGACACTGGGCGTGGTGGCATGCGCCTACAATCCCAGCTCTTGGGAGGCTATAAACAGGCAAATCACTACAAGTCCAATCTAGTAGTGAGACCCTGAACACTCTGTAGACCCTTTCCTAAAGTACAAAAAAAAAAAAAAAAAAAAAAGAACTTGCCTTTCCCATTAACTGATTGCAACTTCTGGCAAAAAGTACCAATTTTGTGTAAGGTAAAGCCTTGACTTATGAATGAGTTCCATTCTGGTAGAACACTCATACATTAGATGTAGGGTTTTGTTTTGTTTTGTTTTGTTTTTGTTTGTTTGTTTTTGAGATGGGCTTGCCATGCAGTCCAGGCTGGCCTAGAACATATGATGATCCTCCTGTCTCAGCCTCCCAAGGGCTGGGGCTTTGGTGTGCACCACCATGCCTGGCAAGTCAGATTTGTTTGTAATGTGACAAAGTGAATCTTATACCTGTGAAAGTCCTCAGCGCCAATCTATCTTTCAGCTGCTGTCACATTGAGTTAACTCTGCTCTTATCTTGAAAACAATGTCAGTGTCAAAACTGTAACTGCAGTAGAAACTACTCCATCATAACAGAAAGAAGCAGTTGTGAAAATCAACCTCTTCTCTTCTGATTTTTCCTACCACTTAATGCATATCTGGGCTTTCTGCAGCCTAAAACCATTTTTCTTTTAGTCACATGGTATGTTGTATGCCTAGACACATATAAAACATTGGAGGTTTGGGGCTGGGGAGATGGCTCAGTAGAATAAGTGCTTGCCTGGCAAGCGCAAGGGTCTGAGTTCAATTCCCAGTTTCGCATAATAAATAAATAAATAAAATAAAATAAAATAAAATAAAAACATTGGAGGTTAAAAATAAAAAAACACACTGCTGTGAGGATGGTGGAGCATTTCAACACTTAAGTATCTCAAATCTTTCCATGTTTTGCAGAAAGCTCAGTGATTTGGATGTGTGGGCATAAGTGATTCCAAATGCACAGTTGTAAGAAAACCCCTAGAACTCTATTCTTCCTTACAAAGGATGATGCCCATGTCTGTAAACATATCCTCTTCAAAGCAGATCACCCAGGAAACGTGAGGAAAATACCCCCATGTTCCAGAAAGTCTGGAAGAGACCTGACAGTCCACAGATAATGCACCCCTGTGCTCTGGTGCTGTGCTGCTGGGAGTTCTGCAGGCCAGTGGGGAGCCGTGACCCATGCAGTGAGGTGGTGGGGTGTAGCCCAGTAACAGGAGGGCTTTTCAGGGATTGCAAGGCCTTGGATTTGATCCCAGCCCCAGGAGCTCCCGGTGTTCCCATACACACTTTGTCGCCCCAGGACAGACAAAAGGAGCCCCTCATTGGCACTGGGATTGGGAACCATGCTGGTTGCAGGCTGGTCAGGCTTTTCAGCCTGCACTTAGGGAGAATTTTCTACAAAACAGCGCAATCTGTAGCCAGCAGTCCCGAGCAGACAAGCCAGCTCCTCTGGAAGCAGTTAGGCCTACCAGGTGCAGGGCTGGGCCCAAGAGGCCTGTGAGAAATGCACACATGAGTGGACCCTGCAGCAGCATGGGCTGTGTGAAAAATAAGTCACAGGGGCTCCCAGATGGAGGCAGGGAGGTCAGATGAGAGGTGCTCAGGACCCCCTCTCAGCTGCTTCTCCTGGGCCTCCAGGGAGCAAGGCTCTGCAGAATCAGGAGGACAGAGGGAAGACACAGACTGTGCTGTCTGAGGAGCTCTGAGCTTGGTCCCTGCCCTACACAGGCAATCACTGGGCCACACAGCCCAGGAAGGGCTCAGAGCTACAGAAGCTCTTACAGGAAGGACGCCTGTGTCAAGCATTACCCTGGCCTGTCTGCAGACTCTCCTGACAGCAGCTCCCAAAGGGCCAGCTGACTTCACGAAGGGCTTCAGGACAAGCACCACCAGGCTCCTTCGCTCCTCCAGTCCTCTCAGCAGGCTGAGCCCATAGTACTCTCCACAGCCGGGCTCCCTACACCATCTTCTGGACACTGCGCTGGATCCCTGCCTGTGAAGGCGCCTTTGGGGGAAACTCAAAGACTGACCTGGTCTAGAGGTGTGCCTGTCCTCAAGCTCCTCGAATTAGAAAGATCCTGCTAGCTGCTCCATAGCCCTTCCCAGCATCCAGCCCAGACAAAGACAATCCCTCATTCCTGGGTCTTGATTTGTTTCTTAAGGACCCTGACTCTGCAGAGACACAGCTCTCTTGAGGTCTTGCAAACATTTTGGGACCAGGATATGGTTTAGCTCTAGATGTCCCCCAAAGCCTCTTGTGCTCAAGGGTGGGGCTTCAGGGAGGCAATTGGATCATGGGTGCACGGTACTCATCCATGGATTGGTCTAAAGATGAGTTTATCACTAAGTGTGATGCTGGGACTTTGGAGAGTAGGAGCCTGGTTGGAGGAAGTGAACCACTAGGGCGTGGCCTGGGCTTGTCTCCCTCCCCTACTCCACCTGTGATCTTGCTTTCTGCTTCCTGTCTCCTGTGCCAGGGACAACTGTCTCCTGATGCACCTCTACCATGCTATGGACTGGAGCTTCTGCAGACTTGAGCCAAAATAAACCTCTCTTTCTACATGTTTCAGGTATCAGGTAGAGAAGGTGACTGGGGACATAGCATGTGTTGCCACCCACAGGTCTTAGAGGCTCAATGGCTACTGCTCTTCTTATACCAGTAGGTTATTTAGCTGGTGACAGGTTGCAGTAGTGGCAATCTCTTAAATTTAAATTTCTCTCCCCATCGCTTCTCGGCCTTTTGGCTAAGATCAAGTGTAAATTTCTCTCCCTGTTTTTGAAACAGCCCTTCAAACAACATGATCTGAGCTATTTCCAAACACACCCAGGATTCCCTTCCTCATCTGTAGCAAATGCTCCAGAGGAGATGATCTGATGTGTGTATTTTGAATTTCCACCCAGTCAAACATCTAGGTTACAATAGTGGAAACACCTAACAGCAGAAAGGTTGGGGTAACAGCAGCTGGCTGAATCAGGTTCTGGTTCTGTCTGTGTTTAGTGCCAGGGGGTAGAGAGCCCACCAAGCCCAGGCATGGGGTCTTTTTTTTTTTTTTTTTTAAATGTATTTATTACAAGGTCTACAGGGTCTTACTAAGTAGATCGGACTCATAGTGATCCTCCTATTTTCAGCCTCCCAAGGGCTGGGATTACAGGTGCACACCACTATGCAGAGTCTCAATTGCTATCTCAGCCTGCCCCCGGGGCGGGGCTGGCACAGCACATTGGGGATTGAGCCCAGCCACTGTGCTCTGCCTAAGCAGGTGCTTTAGTCCACTGGGCCATCTGGCTGGCCCTAGACATGGGGTCTTGACAAGCAACAGCCCTCACAGGGTAACCATCACTCCTATTAGTCACCATTGCCTCTAAAGGAACCCAGTCAAATTTCTAGAGTATTCCCCCCCCACCACGTCCAGAGGAAAGCCATCAGAAGGTGGATGAGCCAAAGAGATCTCCCCTGATGGAAAGAATTTACCTCTCCATTGTCCTCACAGCTAGCTGATAAAGCAGATGGAACTCACGCTGGGGGCCAGTGACCTGTCACTCAGCCCCACCTTCTTCTTACACCTTCTATTCACCAGCCTTCCCACCTGGCCACTCTGTCACCACTGATGAGAGTCCACCTACTACTTGGGAGAGCATCAGCCACAGCTCCCCATCCTCCCTCAAGGCCAGCAAGGCACTGACCACTGGCAGGATGGACGCATAAGCTGTATCCCAGTTGCAGGAAGGATATTATAGCCCAGAGCTGCCTGGAAATGAGAATAAACAGCTATGGCAAAGCAAAATGGTCAGGGCTGCCACGGCATGTGCAGGACACTGTTGCTATAGACTAGCAGCCCTCCTGTGCAGAAAAGCCCTGGACCATCTGAGCCACTGTTCCTCAGAAATCAGCCCCTGAGGTGCTGCCCCAAGCTAAAAGGAGCACCCATGCTTACTGGGGAGCCTGTTGCAGAATCACCCTGAAATACTTCTCACCTGAGGTTGCATCTGTACAACCCGAGAAGTTGTGCTGGTTTTGAGAAGGGTGCTGGTCAGAGAAGGGTGCTGGTTATGTTTGTTTTGCCCAATATGATTTTTGGATATGAGAAACCTTCTTTTCTGCCAATCAGCTCTAGTTCATTTATATATGGGATGACTCCATATCCGAGATTAATGTAGTATCTTCTTGAGGTTCCTGGTTGACTACTTGCAGTCATGTCAGTCCACACACCGCTTGACAACCAAGACCCACAGCACATGCTTCTCCTGGATGCGGACCTGAGCATCCAGCCACACACACATGTTCCCATGTAGATTTCTTGACTGCTCTTTCCCCAGATTCACTTGGCCCACAATGCTCCCCATTTCAGTTCATGGCAACTCCAGCCTTTCTGGCTATAACCCTACATCATCAGGGACTCCTCCTTTCCCCCAGAAACTCTAATCCCAATAGGATCTTTCAGGCTGTCAAGCCAGTGGGCACAGACCTTCCTTGAACAGCAAACCATGCTTTCTCTGTGTGCTTCTCGGCCCCAACCCCAGGATCCTTCCCAAAGTCACAGTGCCCAAGGGGCAAGGGCAGTCATGCATCTGATGAGGGTTAGGGAGCCAGGAGAGCACAGCTGACTCACTCCTGGGAGAACCTGGCTCAGCAGAACAAGTGGCAAAGGGCATAGAGTGCTCATGATTTTGCTGTGTTGGATGACAGGTCTCCACAAGCCACATCCTCCCCAAACAGGCACCAGACAGCCACATCCCGTCAGCCTTGGTCTTTGAGCCACTGCTATAGGGACAAGAGAGGCTCACTGTCCCACCCCAACCCCCCAGCCTGACCTGGGGACATGGAGCTGGGGAACAGTCTTCTTCCATGCAGAACATGTAACATTCACCTACTATGTGCTGATGATTTCTAATTAGCAAAAGAAAAGTAAAAAGAAAAAAGCCTAGATCACCTGCTGAGAAAGGCTGCTGCTATGCTGGGCTGGAACGTTCAGTTCACTGGACTTAGGAGGGAGAGGAGCGTGGTCTGCAATAGAAGGAAGATTTTAGTGTAATGAGTGATAAAAACCAAGTGTATCCTAACAACATGATTCATAATTTGCTTTTGTGCAGTAACTCTGGTATGAGATAATCCTTAACCATTTCTACAGTTTAGATTTAAAATGGCCCCCACGGCCAGTGCATCCTGAGGCTTGGTCCTCAGCTTGGCAGAAGTGATGGAATCTTTGTGAGGTGGAGCCTGGTGAAAGGAAGTGAGGTCACTTGGGGTGTGGCCTCAAAGGAACTATTGAGACCCCATCCCTCCTGTTTCTCTTTGTTTCCTGGCTCCTCAGGGTAAGAATCTTGGCTCTGCCACACTCCCCCTGCAGTGATATTTTGCTTTGCTACAGACCCAAAAGCAATGAGGACAGTTTGGGATGGGAACCTCTCAAATCATGAACTAAAACAGACCTTTCTGTTCTATAAATTTTTATCTCAGGTATTTTGTCACAGCGACAGCTAAAACCATCATAAATAGACTTTTTAAAAAAACTTCTTGAGATTATAGTTTTAGAACTTCATTTTGTAATGAAATAAAAATAGGGAAAACTGACTCAAAATTAATTATTCCTTTTTTGACACATAAATCTCATCCAAAGCAAAGATGAATCCATGGCTTCCTTAGCTGACCAGGGAAATGAACACTGGGCACATGGGAGAAAGGAGAGGCAGAGAGTTTTGGTTTGAGCCCTTATTTTGGTTAAGATACTTGATTTAAAAGCTGGTTGTGGTGTCATAGCCTGTAATCCTAGCACTGAGAGAAACTGGGTCAGGAAAGTTACAAGTTCAAATTCTATCATGGCAGCTTAGCAAGACCCTGTGTAATTTTTTTTTTTTTTTTTTTTTTTGGTACCAGGGATCAAACTCAGGACCTTGTGCTTGCCAGGCAAACACTTATTCCCCTGAGATATCTCCCCAGCCCCAGGAATTTTTTTTTTAATGGTGGAGGGCTGGGGACGTAGTTCAGTGGTACTGTACCCCACCACTTAATTGCCAAATACAAAGTAATTTAAAAAGATACTTGCTTAAGGTCTGATGACATATACTCAATAGTAAAACATTATCTCATATGCGAGAGGCCCTTCCACTGAGCTACACCCTCGGCCCTTTTTTGTCAGACAGGGTCTCTTTGTATAATTGAGGCTGGCCTCAAACTCACTGTCTTTTTGTGACAGGGTCTCATTATGCAGTTCAGGTTGGCAGTGAGCTCCCTTGTAGCTCAGACTGGCCTTGAACTCACAGTGATCCTCCTGCCTCAGTCTCCTGACTACTGTTATTTTACCTCACTTTATTTTAAACTTTAGACAATCTTGGCTTTTTTTTTTTTTTTTTTTTTTTTCGGTGAACCTACTCCTAGGTGTTCCTAATTCTAGAATTTCTCCTTTTAAAACTGACTCAAAAAATAATTCCCACTGATGCTGGGCGGTCTTCCCTAGGAAACTGGCATCTGGTCAGGCAGCCTGACTTTCTGCACTTTCATCTAGCTCTTTCTACTGCTCCACCCGCTACTCACGTGTACTCCTTGGCTCATCAGAGCTGTAGCCATAGTTTTCGTTCCCACTTTTCGTCTTTGTCTCAAGAGCTCCCGTGTTTGTCTTCAAGTTTGCAGATTTCCTAGAATTAGAACATTTGACAAAGTCAAGTGTTAATCAGTGGTGGGAACCAGGTCTCCATGGTTACATGGAAAGCATTTTGTTGTTGTTGTTGTTTTGCTTTTTTTTTGTTTTCTTCCTGGTACTAGGGATTGAACCTAGAGCCTTTGTACTGAGCTACATTTTACAAAATGCCTACTTATGTGTGTCTGTCTCTGTGTACATACATGAACACAAATACCTTTAAGTACTACCTACATACTTGAATCAGTACTTCTAGACAGTAAAATTGGGTGATTTTAGTCCTACTTTTTTTTTTTTTAATTTTATTTATTTATTTTTTTTTGTGTGTGTGTGTGGCCAGCTCAGCCCACCAGGGGGCGGGCCTGGCTGGCATGTGGTGCTGGGGGATTGAACCGCGGTCCCTGTGCTTTGCTAAGCTTGTTCCAAGTAGGTGCTTTAGACCACTGAGTCATCTCACCAGCCCCTTAGTCCTACTTCTTATCTTAATGTCTAATTTTTTCTCTACTACACATGCGCTGATCCTATAAGGGGAACACGAAGTTATTTCAGTGTAAGTGATGCCTGTGGTAACTGGCATCTGCATGGGGGACACACAGGAAGGGAAAAGCATCACATGTGGTCAGCTCGTGAGTGGTGTCTTCCTTCAAGCAGGTACATGGGCATCCATCGCTGGAGCTATACCCAGACAAGGGGCCCAGCTCATAGCAGAGCTGCCGGCCATAAGCTGACACTCCACTGTCTACAGGGCAACACTAGGGCTAATTAACCTCCCTGCACTTCAGTAACCTCAAGTCCAAAAGTGGAAAAACAGTCCTATAAAATAGCTATAGGAATTAAGTAAGATTATGCACCTCTACAGAGCTTAAGGATAAAGCATATGAGCTGCTATTGTGGTTACCATCCTCATTGTACTGTTGCTATTTTATACTCAACTTTTATTCTAAACAGCTTTTGGTTGTTTTCCTGAGCTTTGAACTATCTCTCTCTCTCTCTCTCTCTCTCTCTCTCTCTCTCTCTCTCTTTCTCACACACACACACACACACACACACACACTCACACACACACACACACACACACACACACACTCACACACACACACACACACACACACACAAACACACACAGCCCAGAAACAGGATACTAACACAGTCAACAATGGTGGATCAAAGAATTCAGGCTGTGGTCCTGCTGGTAGCCACCATCAACAGAAGCACCAGATAAATACTTAATGGCTTTCCTCCCTCTTCTTGTGCCCAAGCCAAGCCCAAGGGCTGCTGGGGGATTCTTGTTCATTACAGATGTGCTGCCAAATCAAGCCTCGCTGGGGCAGCCATCTCTCTGAGGTGCACATCATTTTGTTACTCAAGGATTACACATTTGGCCACTGTACTGTATGCAGTCTAAAGAAGTTTTAAAACCTCATTATAGGGCCTGCAAGATAGCTCAGGAGTCTAAAGTGTCTGCTTCAGCAAGCTTAGGCAAGTGCAAGCTTAGGTTTGATCTCCAGCACCACATACTATGCCAGCCCCACCCCCAGGGCAGGCTGAGCCAGCCACAAAAAATAAAATAAAATAAAATAGAACAAAAATAAAATAAAACCTCAGTATACAGGCAGTTCAAATTGATGCACGTAACTAGCTGTGGCTGTTAGAACACTCCCAATGACTGTCTAACACTCTCCTCTTTATGTATCTTTGACTATGAAAGGACTGTGGTCATTTACACTGGTTCACATAGAATGGTGTAAGCTCTGACTCTACTACCCTCACAGTGCCCACAGCTATTGCTGGACAGAGTGGAATGGCAGGGGCGGCTTAACCCTGCCCTCTCCCATCAGTAGGGCAAGCAGTAAACAGCACATAATCTATCTGCCTAAACAGCACCTTGTGCACTACAGGCATCTCTCCAACTCAGACCACTGTTCTCTGCTATCTTCAGAATGCCGACAAAACCTCTGCCAGTGTCCCCACCCCAGCCTTGACACAAAGCAGGCGCACAGTCACAATCCACAGTGCCCTCTAGTAGGAAGAACTGTAAATGGCAGCTGTTAAGAAAACCAGATCCGCCCTAAGTGACTTGAGGTCAACACCAGGAGGCTACCTACCTAAACTGTTCTACAGTTAAAGCTATCCAGTGAGCCCATGAACTATATATGAGTTTTTCAAAGTTGTCTATCTTCAGAACTTAATTTTGAATATCATACATCCTAAAATCTCACAGTTATATGTGTAGATATGTTAGTGGCAGTGGTGGTTTGGTTTTCAAAAAGTAAGGTCATTTCAAACTTACCTTATTTCGTTTTGATAACTAGATTCTGCAAGGAGAGAGAGAGAGAGAGAGAGAGAGAGAGAGAGAGAGAGAGAGAGAACACAAAATCCATTAGAGAAATCAGGATACTTACTCTAAAAATAAGAACTCATTGACTTATTTTAATAGACCTCCCATTAGTCTTTGTGACTTAGTATGTATTTTTAAGTGACCAAGTACCTGAGTACCCAGTAAGTGCTCAGTGAATACTGAGTTCGATTGGAAGATTATCAAGACTCCACTTGCCAAGAAGCGCTTGGTGTCACCAATCACTGCTGCCATTCACTCAGATCTCACTGCATACCAGCCCCTGCCCGAACTGTACACAGTGTGGCCTCATTCAGATGTCACAAAACCCAAGCATAGGTGCTATTACATGAGCACTACCTCTCTTCTTTAATGCTAAGATAAAATTTCATTCAATTTCCTATGTACCAATAGCATCACCTCATGTAGTTGTGCTATACACTCCCATCCCCCTAAAAAAAAAAATCATTAAATTGCTAATGTTTCTAATCAATGAAGTCTTAGATTAGAAGGAATCTAGAATTTGAAGATGGGGAATAGAAGGCCATGGACCAAGTTTCCATGTGATATCTCAGATCTAAAATGTACCCCCAAAGTCTCATGTGATCAAAGGACTTGGTCCCCTTCTGAAAGGAGCCTGGACCATAAACATTCTAACTTCCTCAGTGGATTAGTCCACTGGTAAGATTGTAATTACATAGCATTATTGGGAGGTGACAGAAACAGGTGGGGCCTAGTCAAAGAGAATGGGTCATATGGCAAGATCTTGGGGACTTTATCTGGTCCCCACTCCCTTCCTTTTGGGGGTCCTTTTCTCTCTTCTTGGTTGGCACAAGATGAAAAACCTTCCTTTCCCACACCCTCCTGCCATGATGTGCTGCCTGCCCTGAGGCCCAAAGGAACGGAGCCAACCGACCATGAGCAGAAACCTCTGAAACCATGAGCCAAAATAAGCTTCTCTTCTTTCAGTCCTTCTATCTGTCCATTGCCATCCTAAGGCCCCCAAGCCAGGCCAAGCAGTACTCTCAGCCATTCTAGCCCACTCCTCAGTTAACCAGTTGGCACACAAAGAATTCTCCAGGGACCAAGAGAGCAGCAGAAGATACTTTTTGAAAACAAATATGCTTAATATTTTAAGCACTGAAGTAATCATCGCAGGAAAATCCAGAGCTCTATGGGGCTCTGCCATTGTGTTAAGATGCTATGTAATTCCCGCTGGGAGTCACACCTGGTGGTACAGGGTGGGCATTCTAAGTGGGTTGTGGCCGGGCCCTCTCTGTTCATGCCCTCACCTAGACCTGCTGCAAACAAAGGGGAAACTACAACTCTCCGTTCCATCATTTCAAAGTTAAAGGACAAAATCAAGGACAGATCACAGAACTTTTTAATATATTAACACATTTAATCCTCACAACTGATCTACAAGATAATAGTTTTCTACTGTTGTGGATTTAAAAAAAACAAAAATCATCTTGTGCACAACATGTGCAGGTCCACAGCCATGGAGGACAGCATAGAGCAGACGGAAGCCCAGAGAACCAGCTCTGTCCAACTATTCCACAAGAGCTAATGTTGAAATTAACCCTGGGCACTGAATAATCTGGTCACTTCTCAGCTCGAACTGTAGTTAATTCAATAGCTTTCACCTCAAATCCAGTGCATTTCATTCAAGCAACCCATCTGTGGCATGCAGGATAATTCTCAGGTAAAAACAAATGGCCATCTAACCATGGTCAACAGGAGTTTACTGCTTCTTCCACTTCCCAAGAAATAAAGCTGTACCACAAAAGTAATCCTCCAAGGCCAAAACAAGTCCATGAAGGAGGCAAAGCCAGATTGTCACTCAAGGTAAGCCATGTGTGTTATCTAGAATGTCTCACTGAGATACGCCATGTAACAACGTCAACATTATGCCTGGTGCTCTCTGTCTCTGTCTCTCTCTGTCTCTCTCTCTCTGTCTCTCTCTCTCTGTCTCTCTGTCTCTCTCTGTCTCTCTGTCTCTGTCTCTCTCTCTCTCTCTCTCTCT
>NW_004524621.1:2716036-2765443 GCF_000260255.1 Octodon degus | reverse complement strand
TCTCTCTCTCTCTCTCTCTCTCTCTCTCTCTCTCTCTCTCTCTCTCTCTCTCTCTCTCTCTCCCTCCCTTCCCCCAATTGTCTTCTTTAGATGGCAGTTAGCTAATAAATAAAAATGCAAACCACCTGATATATGCTTAAACATCAAACCTCCACTCTTAAGAAAAATAATTTAACTTTTGTTACAATAATCTGTTCTCCTGTCTTTTCTGCCAGAAAGCCTCCTCCAGGAGTGCAATAAAAACTAGAGGAATCCCCATCCCCCCTGCACCACGGGATGGGCAACTGGCATGAAAACACTCGGGTCCCCGGGCAGCTAGTGTAGACGGAGGAACCCAGGACATGAAGCACCTAGAACCTCACAACTGGCCTGGCCAAAGGAACACAGGGACCCCTGGTAAGTACATTATTGAAGTAATGATCATAGGCATCAATGTACTGTTCATAATTTTAATAGGATGCTATGAAAGCCCAATACTGGCTTTAAAATTTGTTTTAGAACCCTTCTTAGCCATGTTTACTAAAGCATAACATTGACGGAAGATTACAAATGAAAGCTGTATCTGTCTCTGGTGCTTACAAAGTGAAACCACCACTTTTTGTGATTAGTGCCTTTATAACTGACTATACAAATTAACTATGAATATATTCACTCTTTTCTTCTAAATTTTAAATCACTTATAGTGTATTAGTCTATAATTTGTCTGAAATTAAACATGCTGTAATATGAAAAAATAATTTAACTTTAGAAAATACACACGTAGGAGTAGGTGAAAGAAATACAGGGATAGACAGATAACCAGCACTTAGAAAGTTCTGGGTCGTCTGCATAACAAACCCATGGGTTGGAGGTCATGGACTCCCCTACCCTGTGACCAGCCTGCCTTGCTACTGGTGAGACCCAAACCAAGGCCACTGCTCTCATACAGTGTGGCGTGGTCAGGCGTCCTCGTCCAGAGGAAATGTGGGGCTAATTTTATTCATTTATTTTGTACTATTTTGTTATGAACAGAAAACCTTATTTTCCTTTCTACCATACCATAAGCATTCATTTGCAAAAGGAATCTTGAAACTCCACAAAACAGAAACAGCCTTCTGAGGTGTTCAAATACATATCATTCTAGAAAAAAACCCAATCTCATCTAATGACATACTACAGTAGTCCTACATCCTTGCAAGAAAACCACACTAGCCAAGTAAGTAATCAGTGTCTTTGGTGACGAAGATGCCACCTCATCACCTTCTCAAAAGTGGGGAGTCCTTGGTGCTTGGAAACTGTACAGCAGGTCCAAAGGGAGCAGCTTCCTCCCTCAGACACCCCTCTTCCTTACGGTGAATTTGACCATAGCTACTTTCAAATACTTTGCAAGCCAGTATCTCCTTCGTTTTCAGTTTTCTTTTGTCCTTGTTATCATATTCCCAGCTTGATAAAGGTGTAACTGGTCTAAATTATATATATTTATAGTGCATAATGCAGTGTTTTGATACAAGGATGCATCAAGTGCTAAATGATCTAGCACTTGTATCACTTCACATATTTAATTACTTTTTCTGGTGAGAACATTTAGCAAGTTAAAGTGTACAACACATTGTGACTATAGTCATCAGGTTTTTTTTTTTTTTTTTTTTTTTTTGAACCAGGGATTGAACTCAGGCCCTTGCACTTGCCAGGCAAGCACTTATTCTACCAAGCTATCTCCCCGGCCCAGTCATCAGGTTTACAATGACTCCCCAGATTTTATTTATTCATCTGCCTAAGCTTATCTTTTGACCAACATGTCTCCAACACCTTGAACCCACCCCTGGCAACCACCAATCTGTTTCTATAAGTTCAACTTTTATGGATTCCACATACGGTGAGATCATGCCATGCCTGTGCCTGGCTTATTTTTACTTATGTGGTGTCTTCTAAGTTCATCCATGTTGTCCCAATTGACAGAGTTTCCCCCCACTTGAATACTATTCCATTTTGTGTACTTATATTTCACATTTTCTTTCCCCATTCATCAGTTGATGGCCACTTCAGTTGTTTCTATTCCTTCGCTATTGTAAATAACACTTTAACCCAGTAGTGGAGTACTGGATTATATGATACAACTATTTTAAATTTTAAAAACCTTTACACTGTTTTTCCATAGTGGGTGTGCCTATTTACATTCCCAGCAGCAGTGTGCAAGAGTTCCCTTTTCTTTATCGCCTTGCCAACACTTATCTTTGTCTTTTTGATAACAGTCATTCTGACAGGTGTGGTGTTATAGCTCATTATAAGTGAAGCAACTTTTGAAAGAGTCAGAGAGCTCCATTACTTCAGCTGCTTGTGCCCAAAGTTCACAACCACATGCAAATTTACTTTGAAAAAAATTACCTTTTTTCTCTTTCCCAGAGACACAACAGCAGCAAAATATGATAATCAGAACAATGATCAGGATCAAAAGCAATGAAAACGATACTGCAAGCAGAACTATGGCCCAGGTAGGCAACGATGTATCTTGTTTATCAATACTGTCTATAAGGTTAAAAGGAGAAAAAAAAATTAGATATTTGCACCACCTAGGATCATGGGTTTTGCTACTTTAAATCATATTTGCTTTCCAATAATAACATAACTATTCAGTCTGCTATAGTTAGTTGCTATAGGCCAGCTTCCCTCTGGTGTGTTTAATTATTCAATACTCTACAATAACTTCCATCATAATATTTATTGCTGCCAATATATAATTGCTTAGTAACTCAATCTAAGCAATAATCAGTTATTGACTCCAACATTCCTGAGAGGTAGATAAAGTTGGGCCCTGATGGCAACTCCTAGAGTTGGAGAAGTGATTATCGTGCTGTGATGGTCTTTGTTTAGTCAAAAAGTAATTATTAGTCAGCTACTGCTGAGCTAAACCAGAAAATGACATTTGGTTCTGTCTCCCGCATTCGTACCTTTTGAGATTCCAGAGCTCAAAGGAAATCCAACGCACTGGCAAGGTCCTATCCCAAGGGACTTGGGAACATAGCTTTTCATGGCAATCCTGTTCCTATTCCACTAGAGAATTTATTTCTCACACAGGAGTTGCTTCTATAGCTCTTCAGGAAACACCCTCTTTAGGGTCTACTTTACTTTCTTGTTTTATGCAGTAGTCATGGGGTTGGGAGTAGAAAAAGATAAGCACAGCAGGGAGGAAATTAAGGGAAGTGAAAATAGAAACAGAGAAGAAAAAGCCATTCTGATTTTTTGCTGCCATGTCTTAGAGCTCTCCAATACTGGTGCTGTATGGTTATGTAAGTTCAAGCTTAAGTTAATTAAAATAATGTGCAATTAAGCATTCAGTGCTTCAGTTACACTGTCCACATTTCAAGTGCTTGATCACCACAGCAGAACATTTCTATCACCACAGAGAGTCCTATTGGGCTGCACAGCCTAGCCTTGGCTTGTATGAACCGTATAGATGTGCTCAAAGACACTCACCTGTACTTTATTTTTCCCGTATTAACCACATGGAAGCCTAATCAAAGTGCAACAGTCGAGCTGTTTAAACTGTTCATTTCTACTTAACCAAAGTCTGCCACTCAACTCTCAGAGCATGGGTGATATCTCAATGTTAATTCCTGCTATTTTACTGGATTCTAGTCATCAGAAAATATTAAAACAATAGACTTCCTATCAAGGAGCACAGGTTTACGATGAATGTAAGGGTCATCAGCACTTCAGAATCAGAGGTTAGGGCTGGCCAAATAGTCAGTGGATTAAAGTGCAGGGGCCAGGGGTTCGATCCCTGGGCCTGCTGTGCCAGCCCTGCCCCCAGGGCACACACACTGAGCTGGTAATTGAGACTGAGCGTGGTAGTGTGTGCCTGTAATCCCAGCTCTTGGGAGGCTGTAAACAGGCAGATCACTGTGAGTCTGATCTAGTAGTGAGACCCTGAACACCCTGTAAACCCTTCCCTAAAATAAAAAAAAAAAAAAAAAAAAAAAAAAGAATCAGAGGTTAGTGACCTAGAAAGGTCACTGTGATGCTCCTTCTTAGAGTTTTCATAGAAAAATTGAGCTTTTAATTATACTTTCTATTCCTATGTCACAGTTAAATGCTCAAAATCAGTGGCAGGAATGATTTAAGATGCTCGCTTTTGCCTTGGTATTTGTAATCACAACCACCTGGGAGCTGACTTTTGGGCAGGCAAGAGTCCCACAGCAGAATGGATCCACAGACTTGCCCGAAAATGCATGTGGAAATTCAAGAAACTGTGCTTTAGAGAACTATTTAATATAAAAGATATTTGTCTTTTGCCCTTTGTGCAAAGTATTCCTGCAATTTAAAAAAAATTTTTTTCTTCTATAGAATTAGAAAATGTTAAATAATTTGACAGTTTCTTTTTTTTTATGTATTTAGTGCAGGGTCAATGGGTCTCACCACACAGATTGGACCTAGTGATCCTCCTGTTTGCAGTCCCCCAAGCACTGGGATTAGAGGTGTGTGCCACCACACTCAGTCTCAATCGCTTTCTCAGAGCACCCTGGGGGCAGGGCCAGCATGGCACACCATGGATCGAACCCTGGTCCCTATGCTCTGCTGAAGCAGGCGTTTTAGTCCCCTGAGCTATCTGGCCAGTCCTGATAATTTCTTTTTTTAACATCTCATATTCATTGTCATATCAAATGTCCAGGAAACCAATTGCTGTGTTTCCATTTCTCCTTATATTTATACTGCCTAAACTGGATTTATCTTTCTCAAGATCAAGGACTTGTTTTTCTCATATCCCAAGCACCTAGAACATGTTAGGCATGATGGGGGGACTGATGGATGGATGGATGGATGGAAGGATGGGTGGATGAATGGATTGATGGATGGGTGGATCAGTAGATGGAAGGGTGCATGGGTGGATGGAGAGACTGAGAGGCTGAGCTCCTTTCTTTCTTTACATGGAGAAAAAAGGTCCATATACCAGGAAGTGAGCTACAGCTAAGCCAAGCCTAGAAATCATTTTTCTTACCATATTAAGATGCTTAGAACAGAAGTAAAAGATGACATTTTACAAAATGTTTGCAAACTACTCTCCTAATGTCATCAATCTCCACCTCATCCACCGTCTTTCTGAGATGAGCTGGAATAGAGAGCTAGGAAGAGGGATCCTCTAGAAATGGTAATAGGGAAAATATTATGGTTTAGATCTGGGTTGTCTCCCAAAGGCCTTATAGGTTCAGAACAGGTGGTGGAAGGTGATTGTGGGAGAGCTGTATTCATCCGTGGCTCCACCTTTGATGAGTTCAGTAGCTGGCTTCCTGCTAGGAGGTGGGGCCTGTTTGAAGTTGGGTCCCGGGGTGCATGGCCTGGAAGGGTGCATTTCCCCCAACTCTTTCTCTGTTTCCTGACCACCTGGTTGCAAGCAGCTCTCCTCCACAGCAGACTCTCCTACAATACTATTTCTTCCTTGGAGCCAGGGGAACACAGAGGGAAAGTGTGAGCCAAAACGCACCTCTCCTTTAACTAGTGGGTGCTGAGCTTTGTGTCCTAGAGACAAAAGAGTGACTAAGACAGAGGGGACAGAATTATATCCTTCTCAGAGTGCACCTCCTCAGCCCTAGATATGGACAAGAGCCAGGCTCTTCACATCTAGAAAGCGAGCCTGTCACCTTGCTCCGTGACCAGCAGACTCTCGAGCACGGCCTGGAATGCTCATGGCACAGGCAAATTTAAAGCCCACATTCAGGGATGAAAAGTGGAGGGGTGTGGAACCCCAAGTGGCCCACACTTCAAGAATGCCCAGTGTGCAGGAGGATCACAAACACTGCCCAAGCAAGTGCCCGCAATTACAGGATCTCCTCCCTCAGAGGCGATCTTAAAATCATGAAGTCCAGAACTGCGCCAAGGGCTTCACAAACTGGAGCTGCGATGAGAACACTGTGTGGAAGCTTTGGGAACTGGTCACCCCCGTGGCACTGTGTAGCTTCTCCGTTACCTTTGGCCTCCAGGTCACTCCAGTAACAATTCTTGCTCCACCAGGCTGTGCAGATGCAAGAGATGTAGGTGAAAGTGCCCAGGAGACTGTACACAGCATTCAGGACAGCATGTTCACCCTGTATCTACTTTGAGGGACTCGTTCAGGGTGAAGTTGGTAAATATTACACGTTTTCATGATAAGGGAGCCAGCGCGGGATAAACATGAAGGCCTGGCCCAGGATGGGAGACAGGCTTGGCCGCTTGTGGCACCCGGAAGCACACTTGCTGACTGACTCAAACATTCACTGCAGGTGGCCTTTCCTTCCCTCAGCTCCAACCTCTGCCCCCCAGGCCTGACCCCACTGCCTTTCCTTAGTCCAGCAGGACACTTGCTTTCCACACAGGAGCTCCCCCTGCAGGAGAGACACCACCGGGCTGGGTTGGTGACTGAGGCATGGAGGGAAAGCAGCCATACCACTGTGGCTTTTCCCGCTCTCACCTTCCTTAGTTCAGCTACTAGGTCTAGCACAGAGGACTGCCCTCACCTAACAGCTCTGGTACCTGACCAAAGTGGCAGTTGGTGGCAGGAACCACGTTGCCTGCTTTATGCTTCCCATCCACAGTGCTCATGCTGAGCTGTCAGTCCAACCTTCCACGGAGCTTCACACCAGCACAGCCAGGCTCCAGAACTGGGAGACAGCACATGGCCTGCGGTCCCGTGTTACAGTTGCCTGTCTCCAAGTGCCTGCTCTTGTGGTGGTGCGTGGAGTGGATGGGGAAGCAGGTCTTGGCCTTCGCTGTCTCTCCAGGGCAAGTCCAGTCAACACTGTCCTCACGAGTTTGCTTTCCAGGAACAGCACCCACTCGGTGCTGTGCTGGTTAACTTGGTTAATATTTCAGCAGTGCTTAAAACAGTACCTGGTGTGTGGTAAGTGCTGGTTATTATTATTATTTTGCTTTGTATTTAGCTGTTCTGAACTTTGAAAGAGCTCAGGTAGTGGTCATTTCATGACAGGAAAAGTTTGGTTCAGGAGAAAAGTTCCTCTTAGCTTCTCAAGCCTACTTTCCCATCTAGCTTTATGCTCTCTATTGAGGCATGACACTCCTCCAAGCCTCCAATCTTTTTTTTTTTTTGTGTGTGGAATCGGGGATTGAACTCAGGCCCTTGTGCTTGCCAGGAGAGCGCTTATTCCACAGAGCCATCTCCCCAGCCTCCTCCCCCTTCTTTTTCTGTAAAATTTCTTTACAAAAAGTAAACCAGGCCTGCCACCCCACCCTCCTCATCTCACCCCCATGCTGCTCTGCTAATAAACACAGAGCTGAGAGCTCTGCAGAGTACCCCGAAGAGTGGCTGGAGTTTCTGGGATGTCAAAGCCCACAGCAGATCTTCTGGAGGCTCTAAGCTTTAAAATGCAATAATAGAATGTTCATTGTAGATTTTCTGGGTACAGTACCAAACAGTCAGCTGGGCATGGTGACACACATTTTCTGTCATCCTAGAATTCTGGGAGGTGGAGGCAGCGGAATTGAAAGCTTAAGCCAAGTCTGGGTAACACAGTCACTTAGCAAAATTCTGTCTCAAAATTAAAAAATCAAAATGGATTAAGAGTGCAGCTCAGTATAAAGGCCCTGGGTTTAATCCCCACTACCAAAGAAAATGAAGCAGGCAAGGAGAGAGGTAGGGGAAAAAAGAAAAACTGTCTGGGGATGTTTTTCAACACAAAGGATTCAACCCCACTACAGAGGCAGAGGAGCAAGTACAAGCAGGCCCATAACTCTCCCAAGACTGGAAGAAATCTATTAGAAATCTAAGAGAAACTGAATACCACCTCAAATGTTAGGAAATTTGCTAAGGGTGGTGTCACCCTGGAACAGTAGTAGGTAAAAGCTAGAGAAAAACAATTTTCTTTGAATATTTGCTCTGAACTTTCTTTTTATGAAAATTAACTGCCAAAGCTTCTAAGTGGTTTTAATATGTACTTAAGAAAAAGAAGAAAACTTTAAGTTGGAATCTTGAAAGCAGTTGGGATCACAGGATCACTAAGGCAACACCGTGTCACTGGCCTTCATGACCATCCCAACCTGAAATCAAAGTCTTCACATGATTTTCTCAGGCACCGCTGATAAGGTAGCACAACACGGAAAATAAAAGCCTGAAGGGCTGAGGCTATAGCATGCATAGGCCCTGGTTTCTGTCCCAACACCACAATCAATCAATCAATCAATCAATCACTTAATCAATCAATAGAAATAAGCCTGAAGTATTGATTATTCTGATAAAAAAGAGAAAGTCTTCACTTACCTGGCAGAGGCTGAACCACAGTAAGGGTTACAGTTACAGACTTGCTGGCCTGCAGACTTCTCAGCTCGGCCACACAAGTCAGAGTCCCGTTGCCCTGTGGCGTGAGAGCCAGGACACTCACTGCACGTGGAAGGTCGCCAGGCTCCAGAAAGGAGGAGTAGCTGGAATGGCTCACAGGGACACCGATCTCCCAGGTAATATCCGGGAGTGGGATCCAGCCCAAGGCTTGACAAGTGACATTACATAGTTCATCCTCAACAACTACAAGGCTATCATTGAGGATGTGCAAGGTGCCCACAACTAAAGAAGAAAAGAGAGAAATGATCGAGGAATGACAGGGCCTCTGGGTTCAACAGTTTCTTTTATCAATTTTAGCTTCAAATCACATTTCGTAAGACTTTCTTCCCAACCCCAGAAGGCTGTGTCTGTTCCAGAAATCCTCAACTTGGGTTTTGTCCATGTCTTTCTTATACCTACTAGGACAATGGAAGAAGTTGAAATTTCTCATAAGAAAATATTTATCTATGGAGACAATGAATAAATACAAATCAGGAACCAGGAGTAATAAATACAAGGAAAGAAAAGGCAGATGCATGTGCTTTGCACAGTCACTAAAGTGGAGCTAAAAACATTGTTGGGCTATCCTGGGAGCAAAAGCGAAAAAGGAAATAATGTTTATAGTCCTTTCAAGGAGAACATAACCCAGGGTGTCCTGAGGAGTCTCTCCTACGGTTTGGCCATGTCATTTATTTTATTTATTCTTGAGGTCACAAATATTTAAATGTAACTTTTTTGACACTGTCTTAAAATGTGTTTCAGGGGCTGGGGAGATGGCTCAGTGGAATAAGCGCTTCCCTGGCAAGTACAAGGGCCTGAGTTCAATCCCCGGTTCCACCAAAAAAAAAAAAAAAAAAAAAATGTGTTTCAATTTATAAATAACATCACAATCATATATGACACAGAAATAGCTAATCCAAACATGTATGAGAATAATTTACTCAGATAAAATTATTTTTTAAGTTTTGTTAAAAGAATACACTTAGGGGCCAGGGAGATGGCTCAGCAGAATAAGCGCTTCCCTGGCAAGTGCAAGGGCCTGAGTTCAATCCCTGGTTCCGCAAAAAAAAAAAAAAAAAAAAAAAAAAAAAAAATCCACTTGCCTGTGTTGTATAGTAATACTCCATATTGTTTACATATTATTATTTTTGTTGTTATTGGTAAAGTAACCCAAGGATTGGCTCCAGCAAAGACACAGCCTTAGTGAAATATATAGGCATTGAAATATTTAAATGAATACATTCTAAAAATTGCCAGCTGTATGATACAATGGAAAGAACACTGGAGTAAGAATCAAAAAGATAAATCTGTTCTCAATCCTGGCACTGCTCCTAAAGTGTCATCACCTGGGTATGAACTGGAATTTTAGAATTTTCTGTTTTGCATCTATCAGTGAGAGAATTTGACTTGAACAGGGTTTCTTAACTATTTTGGTTTCAGTATCCTTTACACTCTTTAAAATTATTGAAGATTCCAGAGACTTTTCATTTATATGACTGCTTCTATTAATATTCACTAGGGGGCCAGGGAGATGGCTCAGTAGAATAAGTGCTTCCTTGTCAAGGGCAATGGGCCTGAGTTCAATCCCTGGTTCTCAAAAAAAAAAAAAAAAAAAAACAATATTTACCATATCTTAACTTACAATCACGTATTTGTTTTAAAATATTTATCTGAAAATGACCTACTACATATTAGTGTAGGTCAACATATTTTCATAAAATTCATACATTTTAAAACCAAAAAAAAAAAAAAAGAGGACATGGCTTTATATGTATGCTAATTCCCTGTGGTGCCTGCCTAGATTCTTGTATTTGTTCATTCAGTTTTTTTTTTTAATTTTAGGGAAGGGTCTACAGGGTGTTCAGGGTCTCACTACTAGATCAGACTCATAGTGATTCTCCTGTTTACAGCCTTTCAAGTGCTGGGATTACAGGGGGGCGCCACTACACCCAGTCTGAACTGCCAAAGTCTCAGCGCGCCCCAGGGACGGGGCTGGCACGGCAGGCCCAGGGGATCGAACCCCCACTGAGCTATTTGGCTGGCCCCCTTCATTCAGTCTTTTGCAACAGATTGCTCTGTGTAAGAGACATAAAGAAACGCTGACTCCACACAGAGTCAGCCTGCACTTTTTAATGACAAAAACCCTGCAGAAATTGAAATAGACTTTTTTTTTTAATCTCAATCTGCTAAAAGACTTCTATGACAAACCAATAGCCAACGTAATACTAAATGGATAAAACTGAAAGATTGTACCCTAAAATCAAGAACAAGACAAGGATGTTCACTATCACCACTCCTATTCAATATAGTTCTGGAAACATTAACCAGAGCAATTAGACAAGAGAGAGAAATAAAAAGAATAAGCATAGGAAAGGAAGAAGTGAAATTATCATTCTTTGCAGATAACATGCTACTCTGCATGAAAGACCCATCGAAAACCACCAATAGACTTCTAGATTTAATAACCAAATTCAGTCACATAGCTGGATACAAAGTCAACACTCAAAAAGCAATAGCATTTCTGTATACAAATAACAAACTCACAGACAGAGAAATTATGGAAGCAACACCTTTCACAGTAGCATTAAAAAAAAATACTTAAGAATCAATCTAACAAAGGAAGTACCCTGAAAAAGATCAAAGAGGATATCAGGAGATGCAGTGATATCTCTTGCTCTTGGGCAGGAAAAGCCAATATAGTGAACATGGCTATACTTCCATAAGTGTCATACTGATTTAATGCAATCCCAATCAAAATACCATTAGCACATCTCACAGAACTAGAGAAAACAATTCTAAAATTCATTTGGAACCAGAAGAGACCCAGAATAGCAAAAGCAACTCTGGGCAACAAAGGCAAGTCAAGGGACATCACAATCCTGGACTTGAAGTTGTACTACAAAGCTACTGTGATTGAAAAACAGCATGGTACTGGAAAAACATAAACCCCGAAACAGACTTGAGGGCTAATGGAACAAATTAGAAATGCAGACACAACTCTGAACATATCTAGTTATCTTTGACAAAGGAGCCAAACACTGTGCTGAAGGCTAAAACTAGACCCATGTCTTTCACCATGCACAAAGCTAAAATTGAAATAGATAAAAGATTTAAATATTAACAGAAAAACTAACTCTACCAGAAGAGAGAATGGGTAGAACTCTTGAAGACACTAGCGTAGGCAAAGACTTTATGAACAAAACCTAATCGCATGGGAAATATCACAAAGAATCAACAACTTGGATCTCGTCTTATTAAAAAGCTTTTGCAAGCAAACAAAACTACCAACACAGTGAAGAGGCAACCCAAATAATTGGGAAAAATTTTAACAGAGGTTCCTCAGACAAAGGACTAATATCTAGAATATATAAAGAACTAATTTTGTGGAAATCAGTATAGAGATTTCTAAAAAAACTGAAACTAGAGGGCTGGTGAGATGGCTCAGTGGTCTAAAGCACCTACTTAGAACAAGCTTAGCAAAGCACAGGGACCGCGGTTCAATCCCCTAGCACCACATGCCAGCCAGCCCCGCCCCCTGGTAGGCTGAGCTGGACACACACACACACACACACACACACACACACACACACAAATAAATTTTTAAAAAGTTAAAAAATAAAAAAAATAAATAAATAAAACTAGAGGTTCCATTTGACCTACTATTTCCTTCCTTGGTATTTGCCCAAAAGATTTAAAAGTATCATTCAACAGGAATATATGCACACCCATATTTGTAGCAACAGTTTGTAATAGCTAAATATTGGAAATAACTCTAACGTCTGTCAAGTGATGCATGGGTAAAGAAGATAAGGGTTTTTTAATACAATGGAGAACTATTTTGCCATAAAGAAGGATAAACCTAAGACATTCTAGCAATACACCTTGGGGCTATATACTCTTAAGTGAAATAAATTGGACACACATGTTTAGATACTGCATTTTTTTTTTTGATGAGAGAAACCAAAAGCATTTTTTTTGGGGGTGGGGATCAGGGCTTGAACTCAGGCCCTTGCACTTGCCAGGCAAGTGCTTATTCTATGAGCTATCTCCCTAGGCCCCCGAAAGCATTTATAAGGACCAAAAGGTATAACAGATAGCAGGAAACAAGAAGAAAATGTTCAGATGGGAAGGAAACAAGTAGGGAGGAAGGAAAGGGATAAAAGAGAATAGAAGGGAAAACTGGAAAAAAAAATTGTGAATAAGAAGGAGAGGAGGGGTTGAAGGGAGGGCAGGGGAATGTGGCAAAAAGAATCAAGATATATTATGTACAGGTACAAATTTTCTGTGGTAAGTATGATTACTATATGTATCTAAAATGTACCAATAAAATTAATTTTAAGAATTCTTAGACTTGTATATCAGAAAAAAGAAAATATTTGTTCATCTAGCAATAGAACTTACAGAGCAATGGAATCAGTGTAAACCGAACAGGTTCTGTCCCAGCTCTGGGGCTCTTTAGAGTCTTCAAATCAAAGACCTCAGTCGTTTTTCCATCCGGTCAAGCCAGGGAAGTTTTACCCATTTTATTTTTATTTTATCTCATTATTATTTATTGTTTATGTATTTATTTTATTTATTAGCTTTACCCACTTTATTTATTTTCATGTATTTGGTGTAGGCTCTCACTACGCAGCTTGGACTCTAGTGATCCACCTGTTTTCAGCCTTCCCAGCATTGGGATTACAGGAGTGTGCAACCAGGCCCAGTTTCTGCAGCCAGCTCAGCACACTCGGAGGTGGGGACAGGGCCAGTGTAGCCTGTGGTACCAGGGATTGAACTCCAGTCCCTGTGCTTGCCTAAGCAGGCATTTAATCCACTGAACTGTCTCACCAGGCCAGCATTACTGATTTTAAAGATGAAGAAATTGAGCCATCATGGGATTTTGGTAGAAAATAACTGGTGATAGCAACATCAGAATTTATGTCTTTGATTTCTTTGCCTGTGTTCTTTCCCTTATACCCAGCACCATTATCTCGAGAATCTGGCCATGCAAACCAAGGCAATAGCCCGAGGTAGCCTCATAAAATTAAAAAAAATATCATTGTACCCCTAATTAAACCACATAAAATTAAAGATGCAAAAGGAAAAGACCTGCCAATTTAATTAAATTTCTATAATAAAAAAATTTTAAATCCAGATAGCAACAGACATGTCTTTCCACCAAATGTTAGCAAAATTGATTTGACAGTAATCTGAATACAGTCAGAATTTTTTGGAATCTCTCCAAGGTAAATAAACAAATATTATAAAAAGTTTCAAAGACATATTGTGGTTTCTTGTAAGAAATCCAGAACTATGGTAGTCATAATGCTTCTATTAATAGTGTATAAATACACTTTTGAACAGTATACAGTGGCTAAATTTTGATAAGAATATTCTAGATCATTGTAAAAGCAACTCTTTCCTACATGCCATGATCTTTAGAACCTCAGAATTACTTTTAAGAATGAAAAAATGTCACCCACTATAGATTGTGTTCACCATTTTTCTTTTCTTAGAGTGACTTGGTATGTTTGGTAAGCACACATCTTTGATTATAATAATTGCTATACCCAAGAATGGAGAGAGAGATTGGGGCAGCTTCAGCAAGGAAGAATAAAAAAGTTAAATCATGCTTCAGAGTTGATAAATGACATGTGCTAAGAAATAGTCAAGTATAGTAAAGAAAAAACCAAACAAACTAGAGTAATTGTCACCTATCTCCAAATCAGAGACAAGTGACTCCAATTAGTCCAACTGGATCAGAAGAATTCCACGATGCATTTCCAGAAAGCTACTGAATGCTGAAATGGATGACACGAGGGGAGCAATAAAAAATAGCATCTTTAAAAGTCTGTACAAGGAAAAAAAATAAGCAAGGATAGAAAGACAAAGGGAAAGAAGTAAGAAGAAAAGAAGGGACAAGACTGGTTTACAAACAAATATTGCTCAGAATAATTATAAATATATTGCAGGGGCTGGAGAGATGGCTCAGTGGTCTAAAGCACCTACTTGGAACAAGCTTGGCAAAGCACAGGGACCGCGGTTCAATCCTCCAGCACCACATGCCAGCCAGCCCTGCCCCCTGGTGGGCTGAGCTGGCCACACACATACACACACACACACACACACAATAAATGTTAAAATAAAAAAATAAATAAATAAATTATTGCAAACAGAAGGCTAGAGTGCAGATGGAGAAAGGAGGAAAGAGGGAAGGGAAAGGTGAAAAAAGAAAGGAAGGAGGGAGACAGAGAGGAGGTGACAATAAAACAGTTACCAGTTCAAAGTAATCATCAGCATAACACCGACCCATGTGCCATTGTACATAGTGTGAGCCTCAGAAGGCCCTTCCAACCCTCTGCTCTGGAGTCTGCTGCATACATACCTTCAACTGTGAGGAAAGCAGATCCATCCAGATCACTGTTCTGGAGGCTGCATCTTACCAGCCCTGAATCACTGGGCTGCACATTGTGGATGATCATCTCAGAGACGAAGTTCCCATCCAGGTCATAACTGGCAGAGGTAAAGCGGTCGTTGGTGATGATGGGCTCCCGGGATGTAATGCTCAGGACCACTGTGCCTTTGAGGGCCCACATAATGAGCTTCCAGCCTGGGGACACAGTGCAGTTGAAGCGAGCCTCTGATCCCTTCAGCACTGTTGCATTCTGGGGCCCTTCTATGATTTGGTAGCTGGATCCAGACACTAAAAAACAGCCAAGTTTTCAAAGGGTGAGTATTAATCAACTATGTAGTTCAACTCTTCTCTATTCACCAGTTATTATCACCTGGGTGTCTTTGGCCTAGTTCAGACTCCAGGTCTTACAGGTCCTGTACAGGGCTCCACCAGGAGCCCAAGAGTGGCCAGTGGACATCAAGCCATCACCCTACCCTACTTTTCACTCTTCTCCTTTAGCTGGGTTGTACTGGTTGCATGTTGTTATCCATACGTTTATATCCACCAGCTCTTCAGAAAGTGACCTTTGAAAGTGGAGGGTTTTTTGTAGAGGTAATTAGTTAAGGATTTCAAAATCAAACCAACCTGGGCTTAGGGAGGGATCCAATTCTGGTAATATCCCTCCAATACAGAAGAGTACAGAGAGAAATACCATGTGGAGATGAAGGTAGAGAGTGGATGGACAGGTCTACAATCTGAGATGGCTGGGATTGTGGACAAGCACCAGAAGCTGAGAAAGGCATGAACAGGGTCTCCTTTGAAGTCTCCAGAAAGAACCAGCCCTGTCCACCAGGGATATCATAGCAACAGCAGAAACTGGGACCCCGACTGAGACATTCAATTCAAAATTCCATGCTCTTTATCCCATGATAAAGAACTATGGAATACCACAGACCTAGGTTTCTGTTCAACCATGCCTTCCTCATGAGTCCTGGCACTCTTATTATCAGTTGATAATGTATAGTCCCTGGGGCCAACCAGGCTCACATTAAGGGCAACTCCCTTCTTTCTTTCTGCCCTTGGACAACCAAGAGTAATGCAGTTCTAAAGCAATGTCATGCTGAGGTTCCTTGCAGAAAGGGTGGATGGTAAACACTCAGAACAAGAACTCATCTGTGCATCCACAATGCACTGTGAACCAGAACTACAACCTGCAGGACCTGGAAGAAGTGTCATGTGTGCATGTGCCCAGAACAGTGTGAGATACAAGCAGAAAGAGACCAAAGGGGGCTTTGGCTCAGAAAAGACAGAGCTAAGGGAAGGGCCAAATGCACTGACCTTACCTACTGTCTGAGTAAACATGATCACATTAGTCTTTGCTTTGTCCCAGGGTGTGACAGAAAAAGAAAGTGCAACTCTCAAAACCACAATTTAGGTAGGATTCTATTCCTGGTAGGGGTGCATCGCTCTAATCCAGGATCCCTCTGATCCTCAAGTGAAGAAACAAAGGCCCCAGGAAGAAAGATCCATATAACTCATCTGGGAAGCTACAGACGTTGTCAGCATGGCCCTTTCTGTGAGTCCGAGTCACATTTTAAGAAAAAAGAGCAAAGAAAAGATATAGCTCTATGTCTGAGGGAAGAAAGGCCAGTCAAGCCCTTATGCCCCACACTGGGCATGGTAGAGGGAGGCAAATGGATGATGCCCAGTGAGGCTGGGGGAAGAAGGATGGGACAGATGAGGCCCTGGTCTGCCCCTGAAGAGCCCACTCTTGAAACCTCATGAGAATGAGAAAATGCTTCTAGAACCAGACTTTTTTCCATGGCCGTGTGCACCATGGTGAGATCATTTCACTCTAAAACCAGTCTTGAAGCATCTCTGACTTCATGTGTGACTAAGGAATCATAGAACCTCTGCAGGCCACAGGCCTCACTCTGCAGCTGGGCAGGGGAGAGGGGGCTGTGCACGGTAGAAACTCTTGGATTCTGACTCAACTTTAAGGTAAAAGAAGGAGCCAAATTCCCCCCACACTGTTACCTGCCACCCAGGCTAGAGCCCTCAGTGACCACCCTCCAGCTGTGCCCTGTGACTCAGGGCTGCCTTCTGGCAAATGCTCGAGATCTTGGCATCTCATTCCCTTATTGTCTTATTGTGGCCTTGTGTGAGCCTGCCCTACATAGAACAAACAACAGAAAATTATAGATAAGAATTTTAATCAGTCACATACCTCACTTAGGGCCTCCCTTTCCCTTTGCTTTTCCTTTTATTTTTGAAGCAAAGTGACAAATTGGTAGAGCACTCGGAAGTGTCAGTGTCTCCCCTGCCCTGGAATGTCTGTGTGGCCAACCACTCTGCTGTCTACTGGATTCCTTGCCCATTTACAAGATTCTTTTGCCTGTCAATGTTCTCCATTTCCCAAGCCCACATTCACAGTCCAGCCCTCCTCTCCTGCCCTATCAGGCATCTCCCAGGAAATGACTGATGGCCACCCAAGATGGAAAGGATTCCTTTTCTTCCTCTCTCTTGCTTCCCAACAACCTCAGACTTATATCAATCATGGGGCAGCACACTTGCCATGGTTCCTTTCAATCCTGCAGAAATTGACCTAAACACAAGTGTTCTGTGGTGGCCTCTTTACAGCTCCCTGAAATACTTTCAGGCATCTCCTTCACATGGGTTTGAGGGTCTACTCTGAGACCCTCTGTCTTCTCACTTTCCTCTCTTCCTTCCTGGCCATGGCTATCGACCCTCAACACTCATCTTGTCCTTAACACTGCAGTGAATGGAAAAGCAGGGTTGAAGATGTGGATTCACCATCAAGAAGGAGCTAGAGAAAGAAAGTGGAGGGCAGAAAAGAGAGATGCTTTATTTTGCTCCATCAGGCCACAAGAGCCTTTTTAAAATTTATCAGACTCATCCAGTCTTTCTGGCCCCAGGGCCTTCATGCATGTAGCTCTGAACACTACTATCACTTGATTCTCAGCCCCTGGTCAGATGTCTTCTCCTCAGCGAAACTTTCCTGGTCACCCTTGAGAGTAATTATCCTGAAGCAAGCTTTCTGAGTAGTGGTGCAGAGTAGTGGTGCTTCTTTGAAGTGAATGTTATGATGGATGTGTTATACTTATTTCTCTCCTCAATCAATGCCTATCTCTTATATGAAGCCACGGGCCCCATGTTAATGAGGACTATGCCTGGCTTTTCTGGGTCATGCATCTTGTTTGTCAGCTAAGTGCTGCATAACAAGTGCTCAGTGACTATTTATTGTGTGAGTAACAGGTTCTACATAAGCCATGAGGCCATGGGCGAGGTGGAGAGGGCAGGGTGGGCCCTTGGGTTCACACAAAGACTGCTTTCTGTTACCCAGAGCCAAGTCTACACACAGATATGACTGCGCACAACGTTGCCCAAGAGAATGTGCCCAAGGTACTTAGCCTTCATCACAGACTTTGGGATGGGCCCCAATTCTCTTAGGGC
This sequence comes from Octodon degus, assembly GCF_000260255.1. NCBI lineage: Eukaryota > Metazoa > Chordata > Mammalia > Rodentia > Octodontidae > Octodon > Octodon degus. The sequence continues at coordinate 2,747,312 of NW_004524621.1, read as the reverse complement.
TCTAGAATGAGCCAATACTACCCTGTCTCTTGCAATAGCCATCTCTAGGTTTCAAACCAGAACCTTCCTGCCTCACATCAATACTTCCTACTTGGCTCCAGCAGGACAAAATATCTCAGGGGAGCTAAACCCAGAGTTCATCAGCTGCCACAAAACCCTCAAAGAGCTTTCTGCAACTGAGGGGCTAAATAGGCCTGTTTGGTGCCATGTTCCCAAAATGTACACTGAGGGTGGCTTATTCTTCCTAGGCTGTACCTACTCCAATACTTTGTTTTCCACTCCACTTTACAAATAAAAGTTTCTCATGCTACTGGACAGAAGCTTCCCAGCACCTTGTCTCCAGATCCACATGAGGGCTGAGCCTGGTGTTCCTAACTCCATATATACACACACCCATGATCAGAATTTCATACAGCAAAACTACCACCAACCTACCTCACAGACCTAGAGAAATCGTTCCTAAAATTGATTTGGAACCAGAAAGACCTAGAATAGCAAAGTCAATCCTGGTCAATGAAGACAAGGCAAGAGGCATTACAATTCCTGACGTGAAGTTATACTAGAAAGCTACTGTGATAAAATCAGCATGGTATTGGGAACAAAATAGACCTGAGCATCAATGGAATAGATTAGAAGATGCAAAAGCCTCTACAAACACACTCAGCCACCTGATCTTTGACAAAGGGGCCAAACATGCTCATTGGAACACAGATAGTCTCTTTAGCAAATGGTGCTGGAAAAACTGGCTCTCTACATGCCAAAAACTCAAACTTTACCCAGGTCTATCACCATACACTAAGCTAAAGTCAAAATGGATTAAAGATCTAAACATTAAAACAGAAACACTAAATCTCCCGGAGGAGAAAGTAAGAGGAACTCTTGAAGACATAGTGGTAGGCAGAGTTCATGAACAAAAATCAAATCGCATGGGTAATACTTGAAAGAATTAACAACTGAGAACTCCTCTTATTGAGAAGTTTTTGCACATCAAAAGAAATTATAAACAAAGTGAAAAGACATTCCACAAATTTGGAAAAAAATCTTAACTAATACGCATTCAGGCAAAGGTCTGCTCTCTAGAATTTACAAAGAACTAAAAAACATTAGGGCCCCAAAATTTAAAGACCCAATCCAGAAATGGGCATCCAAGATGAACACACACTTCTCAGAGGATAAAATTAAAGAAGTGAATAAATATATGAAAAAATGCTCCATATCACTAGCCATCCGTGAAATGCAAATTAAAACAACACTGAGATACCATCTCACCCCAGAAAGAATGGCTATCATAAAGAAATCAACCAACAACAAATGTTGGAGAGGCTGTGGGGAAAAAGGAACCCTTCTCCATTGCTGGGGGGAATGTAGACTGGTGCAACCATTATGGAAATCAGTGTGGAAACTCCTTAAACAACTAGGACTGGAAATCCCATTCAAACCAGCTATCCCTTTACTGGGCATTTTCCTGGAGGAACTGAAAACATCATATCATGATGACAGATGTGTACTTATGTTCATAGCAGCACAATTTGTGATAGCCAAATCTTGGAAACAATCAAGATGCCTGTCACCTGAGGAATGTATGAAAAAAGTGGTATTTTTATACAATGGAGTACTACTCAGCTATAGGGAATGATAAACTTGAAGCCTCTATATTTAAGTGGATGCCACTTGAAGATGTAAGTGAAATAAACCAGACCCACATGTGTAAATATCATATAGTTTCTCTAGTATAAAAACTCAAAAGAAGAAATTTTTAAAAAGGTATAACACAATTAAAAGGAAAGTAAGAACTTAAGGACTAGACAATGAAGAGAGGGCAAGGAGAAAAGCTAGGAAACATGACAGGGCAAAGCTATACATTTATATGCACAAGATGGTTAAGGCAATGGTCCTGAGAATCTTCAGCAGATTTTTGAAACTAGCAGTTAGTTGGTAGGATTCTCACCCTGACTAACTATATATGCTGATACTATATATACTGTGAACTAAGCAACTGCACTGAAGATAGCAGTGTGTAATACTAGGGTCATGCTTGGAATGCCTGTCATTCAGGTCTTCTAAACATGTACTGTTTGTCATATCATACCAGTTACAGCCATACTGTCTTTCAAGTAAATGTTTATTTTTTAAAAAAGAATAATAAATGAAAACAAGAGACAAGAAAAAAAAAGTCATAAGACTGTCCTGCTACAATGCTGTATATGGTTAGATTTCTAAATTTCTGTGTAAAAACATGTAATTGTTTATTCCTATTTTTAAAATTTTTTAAATTTTTTTCTTCATATTCTGTAGGGACTTAAAGTTTAATATATAAATACTTGATGGAAAATACTTGTTCCATATTATCTCTAAGATGTTTGATATTCAGACAGATAGTGAGGTTAAGCTCTATTGCCTATGTTGTAGGGTAATAATAAGCTTCTCTGCCAGAGGGTTAACAACTTAAGTTTACAGACCAAAAATTAGAGAAAAACAAAGACTGCACAAGGACAGTCAACATTTTGGCCCTAGCCTTTCAAGGTCAGTGAGGACTCAGGACACAGGAGAACCTGTACTGTAACATCATGTAACTCAGTTGTGTCCCAAATTTTCTGATCAAGGAGATTATGGGGCCACAGAGGAAAGTGATCAATGATGTAGAGTATGCCTAAGGAGAGTCACATGGAGAGAAAACATTTTCTCAGGCTTTCACAGAAAGCAAATTGATCAAACAATGGCCGTGACTCATCCACACAGCTGACACTGACAAAGGATCTACAAAGTGTGGTACAAGGTTACAGGATAAATCCTGAGGGTACTTGACTGACCTTATCAGATACAAAAGTTACATTTCTTGTTATATAGATCTTGCTTTATCTTGGTCTTGACCATCCAGCAGAAAAGTATGAAAATGAAGTATAAAAAGTAAAGCCATATTAATATGCTGAGCTGTAAAAGGCTCAAGTCAACAACTTTGGACATTGCCAGTCTTACAGAAAACCTGCTACTATTACAGACTACTGGACTGTATTGGAATATTTTGCTAAATTGACGCATCTATGATATTTGAATGACAATGGAATACCCTTCTCTGAAAAAACTAAACAAAAAAGGGGAATACAAATGAATGACCATTTTGTATTTGTATACTCAAAATAGGATAGATATATAGCTACTTTCTCTTAATTCAATGAATAGAAAGATATGTTCTAGTAGTGTTTGTGGACAGGATATCATGTCTGCCTCTTGTACTATGAATAACCACTAAGAAGACAACAATATGCAATGTATTAATTATTGAAATTGTCCTACTAGTTAGTTTTGAAGCTGTTTCATTGCTATTTGTTTCTCAATAAAATTATTTTAAAAAGTCATGCTTGAATACTTTTCATCTTGGTTTTCTAAATGTGTACCCCTTATAATGTCATATCAATTATTACTATACTCTCTTCAACGTAAAATTTTTAAAAAGACAAAAAGAAAAACAAGAGGGAAAAGAACAAAAATTCTGGAAAACAAGCAGTAATATGCAATCATATGTCCCATCTTATATAACTATATCTCTCAATTTGAGCAACAGTTCTGTTGATAAAAATAGATAATATATCAACCACTGTTAATCAGCTATTCTTGTTCTGAAAATCTGTAAAATATGTATTGTTGTATGTTACCCAGTTTGTCATTGCTTCTGATTTTTGTTCTTGCTTTTGTCTTTTACTTTTCAAAATGAAATAATACAAAATAGTTAGGATAAATTTACAGCTACTTTCACGTAATTCAATGAGAAGAAAGAGGTGTACTAACAGTGTTTGGACAGAATATCCTGTCTGCTTCTTGTACTATGGATAACCACTAAGAAGATAACAATGTACAGTGTATTGATTATCAAAACTGTCCTATTAATCAGCTGTGAAACTATCTCATTCATATTTATTTCTCAGTAAAAAATAAATAAATAAATTAAAAACAAAAAATGAAATAATAAAATTAAATTTAATAGAAAAGAAAAAAAAAGAATTTCATAAAGCAGTCCTTACTGCACGCAGCACATGCTGATGCCCTCATCTGCGTGTTCCATTTTATTCTTTTCAGTGTGATCATGACCAGATTTTCTTTTTTTTTTTTTTTTTTCTTTCACATTTTCTTAAAATTGTCTGGACAACCAAAGTAGGCCACAAAGTGGAGATGTGCTCAGTGTTTGGAAGGTCACCAAGCTGTGCCTGGATGGCTGTGCATTTTCTAGAGTGTACATTACTCTTCAGCTTGATGGTCTTGGGTCACTATGGTAAAGAAGGCAGAATTCACAATCCATTGAAAAAAGAAGGCTAAGCTCACCCTTGCATAGGCGCTCCAGTAGGACCTAACTAAACCAAAGCTGTGTATCTGGGCTCTAGCCACTGCAAAGGCCACCTGCATCATCTCCTGCTGGCAGAGTCTGATAGAAGGGAGGCTGTGGCCCAGACACTGCAGGGTTCACTCCACTATGGGGAGGCCTCAAGCTGACAGGAACTGTGGAGAGGAGTGGGGAAGAAACACATGTGGCCGGCCCTCATCTGGTCAGCACCTGGGACCTGGGATCCCACCCTGGTCATGGCAGCAGTCAGGCAGGCATGAAGGCGGAAGCTGGGCCTTCCTAGCAAACTGAGGAAGCAGGTAAAGCAGGCAGGAGAGACTCTGCAACAGTGGCGGGATAGTCTGCAGGTCAAAGGCACTACAGGGTCCTTACTGTGGAGTTGAAGCAGCTAGAACTAGAAGATGGAGGAAGTCACCTCTAAAAGAAGAGCCAAAGGAAAGGCACCAGAAGAGGCACTTCCTGTGGGCTTTTCCAGTGTCCTCTTCAGTGCCCTTCCTCTGAGTGCAGAGGATGCAAAGAACAGGCTGCTCAGCCCTGACCCCTACCTGTCAGCACGGCCAGGATGACCAACATGGCCAGGACGCCATTCCCGCTGCTCTCCATCTCCGCATGATCTTCCTCACCCTGGAATACAAAGCAGGCAGGTGACACCCTCCACCCCTGTGCTTTCTCTGCCACTCAGATATGCTCTGTCCAGCCAGCTCCCAGGTACTGAGAGGAATGGCCCTCACTATTTGGTGTGACGGAGGATATGCTGCAACCCCACCCTAGACCCGCTGCAGGCCCTGAGTGTGGGAGTCATTGAACAAAATGACGTGAACAATAGGGTGTGGATAGCACGACCTGACCAAGAGGTAGAGCTGGGGCTGTCTGCTGTTCCTTCCAATCACTGAGGAAAACATGGTACCCCTGATAAGCTCATGTTCCCTAAGGGGAAGATAGAGCAAAATGCAGAAATACACTAGACAATCTAAAAGAAAGAGGCAAAAGATGAGGAGAAAATGACACAGAGGGTGTGCATGTGTGGGCTGGTATTACTTGAGTCAGGTGGCTGAGGAAGACCTCCAGCAGGTGAAGGGATAGCCATGTGTACATCTGCTGAAAAATCTTCCTGTGCAGAGGAGAGAGCAGGTGCAAAGACCCCGGGTAGGACTGGCTGGCACAACTGAGAACCTGCAGAGAGGACTCTGGCAGAGGGGTGGTGCATGGCAGGGCTGGACCCAGTGAGGCACTGAAGCACTCGAGATTGCTGCAGTGTGCACTTGGCCCTCCTTGCAGGGCCCCCTTTCCCTTGCTAACCCTCCTGTTCACCCCACATCTCTGCACTTTCTCTTTTTGCCTTTTCCTTCACCCAGATGGTCACCAGGCTGGGGTCCCCTTGGGGCACTTTGGGGGAGTTTCACTGGTTACCTGCTCCTCCCTGCCAGCCTCACTGTGGCACAGAGGCCTGGAGTGCTTCTCACTTCAACTGTGGTCCCCAGAGATTCCAGTCCTGATGTGTGAATCCACCCTGTCCCTCCAAAATGGGAGGTGCCAGCTCCCATCAATGACCCAAGGTTCTGGCCTCCTTTCTTCTCTGACAGACCTTAAGTCACAACTGGCCCCAGGGTCAGAAAGGAAGGTTTGCAGGAGGCACCAGAAACAGTCACCACACCTCAGTCAGTGAAGCTCTGCAAGTCCCTGGGTAAAACCAGAGTGTCAGAGTGCAGAGGCTCCTGGGCCTGGACTCACACCTCACAGTTAACTCCTAACCTGGGAAGGAACTCTATCCCACTTGTGCACTAAACACTCGGGTCTCTAAAGACCAAAATATCTGTGCTTCAGTACTATTCCATTGCCCCTCGTAATAATGCTACACACAGCAAGTCCCCCAGCAGCCCACACAATCCGGGATGGAACCAGGCCTTCCAAGATTGATCTGAGATTGATCCGTGAGCCAGAGTTACAAAGTGTTTAATAAATCATTTACTCATTTCAAGGCTCAATTAACAGAGCTTGATAGGTTCATTGCTCTGCCAGCCCCGTGGAATGCAGACTCCCAGCTAGGGAACTGGGCCTCTAACTTGTACTAAGAGCATGGGCCTAGCACAGCAAAGACCACAGCATAGATGAAGGCCCATCAGAAAGAGCTGCAGCCGCTATGAACCACATAGGGTCAGGCTTCAGATGAAGAACAGAGCATTTAAGGAGGAAACACTCCGCTTGTCAACTTTCTCTCCTGTGGTTCTCACTTCTTCTTGTCCAAATTGTATTTGTCCCTGAGTCTAGCAGGTAGGAGGACCCCAGCAGGTAGTATAGGAGTAGCTGCAAGTCCAGGAATCAAAGGCAAGTCACAAAAGACAGCCCTTGTGAGGCCCCAGTGTTTACGGGGCCTACGTGGTTGGGGCATCTTCATAAAGCTGGTTTCAAGTATAACTGATGTCAGAATAACGAGACAACTCATATCAGCACTGGTCAGTTAATATGCTGAGGGGCAGTGGGACCCAGCCTTGAAATTGATCTTCTGGTTCATTTCCTCCTGGAAGGCTCTGAATGTCATACTCTAGATGAAAAACTGCATTTAAACTCTTAAGTCTTATTATTAAGTTGTATTAAATAGGAAGGACTTAGACCCTCATCCTATTTCTTACTGGCCTGAAAAAAATTAAACACCCAGAAAAGCTGAAAATACCTGCCATGGATGAATCTGATCTCAACCAATCCCCTATTTCTGGTTCTTGGGAATAGTTTGATAGTTACTTCCAGAAATGTTTGAAAATATCCTGTTTTAGTCAACAGCAAGAAACCTGACCCCAAACAGAACAAAGCAGAAGACTGGGGGTTCCCAGGGGAGCTGGCTGCAGGGGTCAGTTCCATCTGGATCATAGCCAGGCCCTGCATTTCTCCTGCACTGAAAACTACAGTCTTGCCTGCCCTACTTTCAGGCCCAGCTTCTCGGAAAGTCCAGAGACCCATGATAATCTTGCTTTCTGTGGGGTCTTTTTGTTGGGGTGGAAATGGCATTCACAGACCATCCTAGAAGTAACCTGACTTGAAGTGGGTTTCCAGTATGTAACTCCTGGGACCAGCAGAGGCCTGGCTTTACCTATGCAAGTAGCAGCTTTCTGTGAGGGACGCTCACTCCGTAGAGTCATCTGAAATCTCTAAACTCAAAGTGCAGCCCATTTAATTTTTAACTTTGGAAGCTGGAAAATAAAACTGTGTGTGCTATCATCCAGGAGCTTCACAGGAGATCCAGGGGATGGACCAGGAGGACCTCAGGCCCACTGAGGAGAAACCCACCTGACATTTCTTACACAAGAGCCACACTGCAGGCCTTACCTCAGGCAGCAAATGTCCCCTGTAGAGCTTCAGAGAAGATTTTCAGTTCCCAAAAGGCTCCTCAGCCTCCTCAGGCTGCTATCCTGTCTCCACACAAATACAGGAATGGGTGCTGTCTGGCCACCCAAGTTTCCTGATCACTCCTCACCAAGTGACAGGAAGTTCCTCCCAAGGGCTGTGTCACTTCTCCGGCAGGACTAGAGACACAGGAAGGTGTGAGTGCCCCAAGCAGTCGGGCACATTCCCATTAATCATTAGCCAGCCCTCCACAACAGCCAACTCGGAAGTCAGGCCCAGAGGCTTCAGGGCCTCCCCCCACCCTTAGCCTCCCTCAGGCCCTCCGGGGCAGGTGGAGCCCACTTTCTGGCCCTGGTCTTGCCTCAGCTGTTCTTTTCCACCAACCAGAGGCTGACAGCCCTTTCTGGTAGGAAACGCCAGCTGGCCACCCCCTTGGCCGGTCTGGCCTCAGGCACAGGCCAGTGGGCTGGTGGAACCGGTTTCTTCTCCCAAGCAAGCACCATAACATCCACTAGAACAGGTCCTTTTGAGAAAGAAAAATTTCATTTGTGTGGCCTGCTCTGGAAGGTGACAGCAATTTAAGAGTGAAGCTCTTTCCTGTAGAGCATTTGCCTAAGAGCTAGGCATAGACAGTGGCTTCCTTTCCTTACCCCTCTCCCCAGAGGTACCCCAGAGAATTTGGCTTTCTAGAGCTCAGTGAGTTTCTGGAGCCACCATCTCCCAAACCCTAGTGCTCCTGCACTCTTGGCTTTTCTAAGTGTCCTTTTTGGTTTGTCTCTCATTAATCAAAGAACTCAGAATTAAGGGCGTCTCTACACACCAGGCACCCACGGAGGGTGTAAAGCATATATGTAAAGTCAGACCCCAAAATAAATAAATGGGGGGCTGGTGAGATGGCTCAGTGGTCTAAAGCACCTACTTAGAACAAGCTTAGCAAAGCACAGGGACCGCGGTTCAATCCCCCAGCACCACATGCCAGCCAGCCCCGCCCCCTGGTGGGCTGAGCTGGACACACACACACACACATAAATAAATAAATTTAATAAATGAATGAATAAATAAATAAATAAATAAATAAATAAATGGGGGTGGGTGCTGTTCCTTCCAGCTGGGGAGGAACAGAAGATGCCAGCCTCAAAGTATGCAACTTCAATTGAGAGATTATTACAAATGGAAGATGTTTGAGGTTCAACAGACTCAAAAAGAAAGGTAGAGGAAGGAATAAAGGGAACAGAGAAACAGAAAGGGAGACAAAAGGGAGGGGAAAAAGAATAAAAACCTTAGAATTTTCCTTATCTGACTACCAGAGCTATCTGAGAAATAGCTGCTGTGGATTCCTCCTAGGGAAGATCTACTACTCCAAATAGAATGGGAATAAACCAGCTATAAATCCTTTCCCAAGAGAGTATTGTATTAGGATCTTGAAAAGGACAGGGAGTTCATCCATGGGTAGGCAGAAGCTATCACACTTCATCTCCCATCCGTTCTTTTACAAGCCTACTTGTTGTTTCTGAAGAAACGTATTCATTGTCCCATAAGAAGCCTTTTCTCCCCTTCTCTTTTCACAGCTGAGTTAAACATAAAATAAGCCTTAGGGCAAGCCAGATAGCTCAGCTGATTAAAGTGCCTGCTTAGGCAGACGCGGGGGACAGGTTCTTCGCCCTGGGCTCCGCTGAGACTGCAATCGAAACTGGGAGTGGTTCCAGACTGGGAGTGGTGGTAGGTGCCTGTAATCCCAGAGTTTGGGAGGCTGTAAACAGGAGGATCACTACAAGTCGGATCTACGTAGTGAGACCCTGTAGACCCTGTACTAAAATACACTAAGAAAAAAGAAAAAAGAGAAGAAACATATAAGCCTTACCTCTCAGGATCCAAGAAGCAGCTACTGCCTTCATTGGCTCCCATGTGCATCTGACATAAATCTTATCCTCTTGTTAGTCTCTTTGGCCAGTTTAATTTGAAAAGCCTGAGGAAATATAAGAAGGGAGAAGAAAAATTACTTGTTTCCTCTGCACAGTAACTGGACATTTGTTTTCTCTGTGTCCTTTTTAGCCACCAGTGCAACTTCAATGGAACTGCTTCAGCAGATGTACTTCACATTTCAGCGAACCACCTAAACTTTTTATTCCCAGCCTCACTGGCTGTTTCCATGTTGCAGCTTTACCTTCCAAACATTAAGGAATTTGGAGATGGAGCCTTTCAGTAGCAATTAGACCACCAGGATGGGACCCTCTTACTGGGATCAGGGCTCTCATGAGAACAAGAGGCTGGAGGAGCTCTGCACATGTCTGTACAGCAGAGAGGCCCACAGGGAAACGACGGCCATCTGCAAGCTACGAAGGTGGCCCGGACCTTCTGGCACCTTGATCTTAGATTCTTGGCTTCTCTTGTGAGAAATAAATGTCTGATACTTAAGCCATTTCTGTTTGAGAGGTTTTGTCACAGCAGTGTGTGCTATTTAGGACACTAACCCTGCCTCTTCTAGGGCAATGCCCACATGAAAAATTTGTATTTCGATTGGTATGATCACTTATTCTAGATTATAAATATTTTACATGTCAGTGTTTTAGTATTAAGATAAAAGTTTTCACAACTTTTATTTATTTATTTATTTTATTTTTTATGGTACCAGGGATTGAGCTCAGGACCCTGCGTTTGCCAGGCAAGCATTTATTCTACTGAGCTATCTCCCCAGCCCTAACAATAATGTTTTTGCCCAAGTTTTTTATTTATAATGAATTTCTCTGACTGTTCTTCACATCAACCAGCTTCATCCTGATATATCAGTACTACTTTAGCTCTCAGTTACTGTGATGAAACACAGAGGACAAGCACTCTAAAGGAGGAAAGGTTTACTTTGGCTTATGGTTTCAGCTGTTTCCATTCAGGGTCAGGTGGTTGCCTTGCTTCTGGGCCTGTGAGGTGGAAGGGTGTAGCAGAGGAAAACTGCTTACCTGAGGGGAGATAGGAAGCACACCGAAAGCAAGGGAGGCAGGGCAAGGGCAGTGCCCTTTCTCTGACTGGGCCACACATTTCAGATCTGAACTATAACAAGCATCTAACTGGGAATGCTGCACACTTAGAAGTTATCACTCTAGCTGTTATGGTTTGTGTCTGGATGGTCCCCCCTTCAAAGCCTCATGCAGTCACAGGGGTGCTTTTTTCAGAGGCATTTGAATCTAGAGTTTGTGGTAGATTTATTGTCTAGTGATGGGATTGTGGGTGTGAGTACCACACCCGCTTACAGTGGGCAGCCTACATACACTAGAAGGGCCAGCAAAAATCTTCTCTTATGCTCCACCCTTTTGTTCTTGTTGCTCTGCTGTCTTCTGCTGTCATGAACTGCTGTCCTCTGTGATGTACCACCCTGTCTTGGAGCCAGCTGATTTTGACTAAAACTTCTACAAACTGTGAGCTAAATAAACCTTTCTTTCCTTAATTTTGGGCATCCAGTATTTTGTCTCAACAATGAGAAGAAAGTAACAATAGCCTAGTGTAATCAGTGCAAAAAACAGTATGATGACCACTTTGAACAACCGAGAGCATAAGTTATCCCGATAATCTAAATGTTCCAGTCTGTTATGGTTTGTGTCTAGTAGTCCGCTGCCAAAGCCTCATACAGTCTTGGGGCTGACTCTGGAGTTTGTGACTGATTGACTGATTGATTGATTTCTGGCCAAACTGGGGATTGAACTCAGGCCCTTGCGTTTGCCAGGCAAGTGCTTATTCTACTGAGCCATCTCCCCAGCCCCCTGATTTTTAAATATTGGCATAGAGTAAAAGTCACTCTTTTCAGTATATAATTCATTGTTATGACAGCTGTGTGGTCTCGTACTCTCCCCCATGCTTCCATACAGAACTTTCACTCCTGTAGAACTCACTTCTATTCCCACTTTCAATAATGTGCATGCTTGCTACCTTTTCTGTGTGTCCAGTTTAATTTTCTCAGGATACCCAGAAGCTATAAAGAAACTCCATAGGATTCCCCACTCAATAGCAGAGTGAGGACTGGATGGATGGGGTACAGGTTGGATGGGGTATGTTAATCATCATCACAATTGCACTAAAGATGATGTCAGTTAATAATAAACATAGTAATCATGATGATAGTAATAACAGCAGCCTCAAACACTTCCAGAACACTTAGCATGTGCTGAGACATCTTTTAATGAAAAACTTTGCATTCCTTGCCCTATGGGAGCCTCACAAAACTCCAGGAGGATAACTGTGTTGTATCCCAAGGCCAATGAGGAAAGAGCATGGTGAGAATCATGCCTCTGAAGAGGCTTGGAGTTGATCAGTTGTTTTTAGTAATAATATTCAATGTCCACTTATTCATTCAAAATATCTTTTGAGCTTTAGTGTGAAAGGAATCAATATACAATTATAAATGTGTGAGTTGGTTACAAGATTATTTAAGAGTGGAGACAATCGAGAAAAAGCAGCTCCAGGAAAATTTGTTCTCCACCTCTTCCCACCTGCCTAACAGCAGCTACCTCGCTAGTGTGGAATGAATCTTCCTCCATAACCTGCTTTTCCTTTTTGCCCACCCACATATTACTCTCACACAGTTTAGCACCCTGAGAAGCTCAGTCTCTGTTTCTCTTGTCTTGCTGCTTTACCACAACTTAGGTGCTTTGTAAAACTGGTACCAAATCCCTCAATTCTGGCAGCTGATGGGGCCTAAAGGTGCCTCCGTGTACATAAAAATTAAAACGTTAGCATCAAGTGAAATGCGTATACCTCCTCTTCTGTGAATCTGATTTTTGTCAGTGTAATTCACAGGTCTGAGCTGCTGAGCCTAGGAAGGTAAAATTTTCCTTCCCTACAAGACCCTGCACTAGAAACTGGTGAGATGAGAAAAAAAAAAAAAACTGAATAAAACAGAGAGCTTTGGGAGTCACTAAATTAATCAAGAATCACAGAGACACAGAGTTATACCTCAATCCTGAGCTATGTCCCAGAAGACCTAGCGTAAGTCAAACTTCAGTTAAGTCCAGAACAATGTGCTGTGGAAATTACAGGTCACTGTGGTGAATTTGGGCACCAATGACCCCAGTTCTCATGCTGTGAAGACCAATCAGCACTAGAAGTCTTGAGATCTGTCTACTTGCTTTTCCTCAACCACGATTTCCAGCACCAAAGAATATTGCCAGAGCTTCTAGAAAATTCTGTCATGGTGACAATGAACATTATAGCCAATGATGCCCCTCTGCTAAAACAGCCACACTCAGAAGTCTTGTGGTAGGTGTGGGGTCTTCCACTTGGTGACCTGGGGTTGGACTGTTCTCCCTCACCAGTTCCTGAGAGGCTACCAAGGCAGGACTAAAGGCACTGGCCACAGGTCTGGAAAAGGCAGCTCCAACTCTGTATGGTCCTGAGGGATATATATATGTATATATATATATATATATTTTTTTTTTCAAAATGGGAGATTTACATTCTTTCAAAGCTTAAGCATAAAGACAGACTTTATCGTTACTTTTAACCTTTACTATTTTTAGAGCAGAAAATTCTAATTTACATAAAGCATATTTATGTGGCAATTCATAGCGCCAGGAAGCGCTGCTGAGGTGAGGCCCTGGGAAGAAATTAGTTTTGAGGTACAATAGAAATAAATATAGGTAGAAAAGAAAAGAGGAAAATCAGAATTTAAAAGAATTGTACTTTTAAGAAAAGCTGCAGCTTTACAGCACAATAATTGCTTAAGCCTCTTTTTTTTTTTTTTTTTTTTTCCTTCTAAGAAGTACACTTAAAACAAGCATGAAAACTTCCTAAGGGTCTTAAGACAGGAGGAGCCCATGACTTGGATTCTGGGCCTTGCTTTTCAGCCGTGAGCAGCACTTCCTCCCAAACTCCGCCCTCCAAGCAGCACAGGGACCAGGCATGGATCACAGCTTCACACACAAGTGATACAGGGAGAAAAACTGATCTTGGGTGGGTGACCTCCAAATGATATAGGGAAACTCCAAATGACATAGGGAAAAAAAATCTCCTGACTTGACCTGTACAAGTTCGTGTTCTCTAAAACCGAAGAATGAATTTTAGGAACAAATGGAGGTTATAAGCAGAATATATTTATTGAGGGAAAGAAAGCTCCTGTCTGAGAGAGGAACAGAAGAGGGAGGCCGAGTGGGTAGTCTCCCCAGAAGCTGTCTCTTCCAGGGACTTTTATAGAGGAAATCCATGCAGTGAGGTGGGTCTAAGGTGGTGGAGAAGACACGGGAACTTGCTTAGGTGGATGTGAGGTGGGACAAAACTGTGGTCAACCAATGAGATTACAAGTACTATTGCTCAGGTAAAATTGATTAAATCCAGTATCAAATGGGAAAGTGAGTCACGTAGCAAGCAGACATGAATATGGTACAAGGTCTCTTCCCCTTGGGGGTTGGGCTAGTGACTCATTTGGGCTCTTTCAAGGTAATTGATATGTATTTAGGGTATCAATCCCTGATGCCTATCCCTAGGGAAGTATGTAGCTGTGTTTCCTCTTTTTGTCTTGGTCTTGAGATGTGGCCCATGTAGGAGTGTCTGTCTCTTCCAAAAGTTGCAAAGTCACCTTGTCTTCCATCCTGTCTCCTTGAGGGCCTGGCCCTATCTGACTGCCTATAATATTTGTATCTCACTTGGCTGCCTGCAACACAAGGAAAAGGTTTATGCTGTGACCAGGTTTTGTGGGTGACACATGCAACAGGACACATGCCCCAGATCGCTCACCTTGGAGATACCCCAAGCTCAGTAAATACATCCCACTTGTGATCATAAGGTGCTGCTCTCTTCAGAGTCCACACACTATTTCTTTCAGTGTGAAATTTAATTTTTCTGTCTTACAAACCCCTTTATGCAGCTTATAGATGAGTTCTGAAAACTTTTTTCTTCATGGCAGTCAGTGCATCTGCAGTCCTTCTAGGACCCTGTCAGGTGACAGTTTGAGCTTGGGGGAGGGATAGAACATGCCAGGGATGAAGTGAGAGAAAGCAAGACTTTGGGAACAGCCACCTCCTATGGCCTAGGGGACAGTGTGTGTGAGGAAGCAGGGCTGGTGGCAGCCTGGAATCCCAGAGGAAGTTAGAGGTTGATGGGCTCTGTGTGCAGGGAGGAGGCCAGGCAGGGTATTAAGTGTGTAAGGTGGAGGGCAAACTAAAGTGCAGTGCTGGGATCTTGTTTTCTTTTTCTTTCCTTCTGTTTTTCTTCAGCTATCCAAAGAGATACCAGGAAACTGGAAAACTTGGAACAGGAGGAAGACAATTGTGAGATTATCTGATTTCACAGTGCCTGAGCTGTCCTTGAACTCTTGACAACTCCCAGGGGCAAAAAACTGAAAGTAAAAGAAATTATTCTTCT
Source organism: Octodon degus (assembly GCF_000260255.1). NCBI lineage: Eukaryota > Metazoa > Chordata > Mammalia > Rodentia > Octodontidae > Octodon > Octodon degus. The sequence continues at coordinate 2,732,293 of NW_004524621.1, read as the reverse complement.
ACAAAGAAATCTAAATGAACTTTGTCTAGTGCAGAGATAATTAATTTTTGCCCTGAGGAAACTGACCAGTTTTAATTCTATCCATAAAGATATTGGCATTCCTGATGGCCTATGTTTGTGTATTGTTTGGTTTCTCCATTGGCTCTGCTGTAACATCTTTCTGATTCCTTTATCAATTAATGAGTAAAATAAAATATTTGATATGTGTCCACCTTAGATTTGTATGAGAATCATTATTTTATCTCTTTAAAAATATTTTATCAGGAACTTTTTGAGGAATTTAGGGATATGAGAAATTGGGGTATGTGATCTCTGTAGACTACCTGGAAAACATTAAATAAGAAAGCTAATGTCTGACCTCTTCTTACTTTCAGGTGCAGCAATTTCATAGTAGGCTGAATTAATATAAGGAAGAAAATAAAAGCCATCTGTGGTCTCAGTATCGCTCATAGATAAGAACAGTTATCTCCATTTTGGCTATGCCTGACCTTATATCCATGTACGAATAGGTACAGAGCTGGCTAGGACTTTTCCTTATCCTTTCAATTGGCTTTAAGCAATGCATATTGGTCTAGCTGAGGTGCTGGTGGTAGTCTTTGAAGACGGCATGCATATTTCTCTGATAACCCACACCTGCTGCTCATTAATATGAGCCAGGTCGAGACAGGATGAAGAGCCAATGCTCCATGTTGTCGGCTGGAATTGAGCCTCAAGATAGAGGCTATGACTTCCTGGGGCTTGAAAGACTATACATCAGAGCTAAAGCACAGACCCCAAAACATTAGATACTATCTCAATAGTATAATGCAAATCACTTTTTCTGCTTTTCCTTCTCTGCATATCGCAGAGGTAAATGCAGGCCTCCTACCTAGCCCAGCTCACAGCACTCACCTACTTCCTGCAATTCTCAGTCATTCATCCTTAAGCCACTCCTCCTTCATGACTGAATAAAGCCCAGGTTCGGCCCTGGGTTGAGGTCTTTGTTCTGGATAGCCATCACCATGGCTGGACTTAGGACCCTGTGGCTCCCTATAATTATAAATATGCTTTAATGTCTTTATTTTCACCATGGATTGCACCAGGAGTGGTAGATTGGAATTAACTTGGTGGAATTCCAATAACGTATCTTTGGGTTTACAAATATAAACTTCTTGGACTGAGATGAGAACCAAAAAGGGCTCACTAAAGCATACTATAGAAAATTAGAAAATGGAGAAAAGGAAAAAATAGAGGAATTTTGAAGACAGAATGTCCTTAAGATTACTGTATAGTTAGGGTCATGCTTGGAATGCCTGTCATTCAGGTCTTTTAAATGCATACTGTTTGTCATAACATACCAATTACTGCCATATTGTCTCTCAAGCAAATGTTTGTTAAAAAAAAGGGCAATATATGAAAACAAGAGACAAGAAAAAAACATGTCACAAGGCTGTCCTGCTACAATGCTGTATATGGTTAGATTTCTAAATTTCTGTGTAAAAATATGTAACTGTTTATTCCTATTGTTTAATATATTTTTTAAATTTTTTTCTTCATATTCTGTAAGGACTTAAAGTTTAACATGTCAATACTTGATGGAAAATACCTGTTCCATGTTATGCCTAAGATGTTTGATATTCAGACATATAGTGAGGTTAAGCTCAACTGCCTACGTTGTAGGGTAATAATAATAAGCTTCTCTTCTGGAGGGTTAACAACCTAAGTTTGCAGAACAAAATTAGAGAAAAAGAAGGGCTGTGCAAGTACAGTCAACATTTTGTCCCTAGCCTTTCAAGGTTTCAGGACATAGAACAACTTGTACTGTAACATCATGTAACTTAGTTGTGTACCAAATTTCCTGATCAAGGAGATTATGGGGCCAAAGAGGAAAGTGATAGATGATGTAGAGTGTGCCTAAGGAGAGTCACATGGAGAGAAAACATTTTCTCAGACTTTCACACCAAGAGTAAATTGGCAGAGCAATGGCCGTGACTCATCCACATGGCTGACACTGACAAAGGATCTACAAACTGTGGTACAGGGTTTCAGGATAAATCCTGAGGGAATTTGACTGACTTTATCAGATACAAAAGTTATATAGATCTATGTAGTTATATAGATTTCTTGTTATATAGATCTTGCTTTATCTTGGTCTTGACCATCCAACAAAAAAGTATAAAAATGAAGTATAAAAGTAAAGCCACATTAATATGCTGAGCTGTAAAAGGCTCAAGTCAACAACTTCTGATTTTGCCAATCCTATGGAAAACCCACTACCATTATGGACTACTGGCCTATATTGGAATATTTTGCTGAATTCATGCACCTACAATATTTAAATGACAATGGAATGCCCTTCTCTGACAAAACTATCCAAAAAAGGGGGATACAAATGGATGACCATTTTGTATCTGTATACTCAAAATAGGATAGATATACAGCTATTTTCTCTTAATTCAATGAATAGAGAGATTTGTTCTAATAGTGTTGCTGTACAGGCTGTCATGTGTGCATCTTGTACAATGAACAACCACTAAGACAACAATATGCAATGTATTAATTATTGAAACTGTGCTAGTAATCGGTTTTGAAGCTGTCTCATTGCTGTTTCTCAATAAAATTATTTTTTAAAAAAAGATTACCCAGGGGCCAGGGAGATGGGTCAGTGGAATAAGCACTTCCCTGGCAAGTGCAAGGGTCTGAGTTCAATCCCTGGTTCCGCAAAAAAAAAAGATTACCATATAGAGATTAACACCGTTAAAAACTTGGCATATATCTGGGCTAAAACATCCATATTGTGCCTATTTAATAGCTATATTTTTTCATGGAATATGTTCTGAGCCCCTGCCCCTCCCCTATTGTTAAATACATTATTTTTAATGTCTGCACAGAGCCCTACCAGCAGGTTGTTGCCTGGTTTCCTTGAGCAGGCTCCCACCAGTAGACTTCAATTGCTTTCTGCTTTTGTCACTATAAATATTGAATGCCATCAGAACTCAATCATAGATGAAAGAGATCACTAATGGAAAGGGGTAGGACAATTTTTGACCTCAGAGATGGTAGAAACTAGATTGACTTATTTATTTTGTTGTTACTGAGACATAATACCCAACACCCACAACTTAAAAATTCACAGTTTGTAGAGATTTCAGTCCATAGTTGGCTCTTCCTAAGTCATAGTGGTATGGTTGAGTGGGATGGTGGAAGAGAAGCATCTCATAGTATGATGGAGAAGCAGAGAAAAAGAGCAAGGGAGGAGCAAGGAAGAGACTGAACCAGGCCACACCCCAGTGACTCATCTCCCAAATCACATTTAACTATGAACTCACCCATGGACTAAGCCACTGATAAGTATCACAGCCCATGATCCAATCACATCCCCAGGTCCCCACTTACGAGCACAACACAGACCATGCCAAGTATTGCAAGCACATACACAGGGAGAGTTTTAGCTGAAGGGAGCCAGCACTAATCAAGGAAAGGGGGTTCAGCCTCCTCAGAGAAAAATATGTAGCAACCTCTTGTGGATTTGCTAGGGTGGGCAACAGACCAGTAAACTTCATTGGCTAAGGTTCAATTCAAAGAGTAGGGACAGAAAGAGGGAAGAGAAAGAGAAAGAAAACACAGCTCCATCAGTAACATGTTGAGTTAGCCCTAACCTACAGTTTTAGACTGAATACTTTTTAAATGAAGGCCCAGCCAAATAGCTTAAGGGCCAGCCAATTAGCTCAGGGCAGGCCAAATAGCTCAGGATTAAAGCACCTGAGGTGCAGGGGTGGGGGTGGGGGTTGATCTCTGGGCATGCCATGCTGGCCCTGCCGCTGGAGTGCACTGAGATGGCAATTGAGACTGCGTGTGGTGGTGCGTGCCTGTAATCCCAGCATTTGGGTAGCTATAAACAGGCAGATCACTATGAGCCTAGTCCAATCTAGTAGTGAGATCCTGAACACCCTGTAGACCCTTCCCTAAAATACAAACAACAACAACAACAAAAACCCAAACCTTTTAAAATGACCTGCATGTCTATGAACTGAGCTGAGTGGAATCTAATCCAAAGGTTAAGACAGAGAAAGGGACAGACTCAAAGATGCCATTTTATTTACTTAAGTGATATCTGAAGTCCTGAGTGTTTTCTAGTTCATGTTTTCAGCAAAGATAGCCTTTAAGTTTCTGCGAAATACTCAAGACAACTATTATTATAACCCACTCATTAGAGGGGTTATCACAGCAAAGCAAGGGGGAGATTACTAAAGTATTACCCAGCTATGTGACCTCCAAATTTAGTGATCTATCATTCTACAAGAGCACCTGAAGCTAGAGGTATTGTTCAGGGTATTCCTTGGTAATAACTCCCTCACCACCTGTAAACATCCTGCTTCTATGGTTTTGTAAGAGCCTCATGACGGCCTTTTGAAGAGTAGAGAAGCAATGTGCCGTGTTACAAAGGGGAATAGTCTATTGTCCCAGGGGTTCGTTATATTTTCTTATCCTTCTGTCCCACCATGGTGGTCCCTGACTTTCTCATATTGATTTTGTTTTAGGATCAATTCTGAAAAATAGAGTTGCTGCTCTAGAATAAATAAAAAGATCCATGGTGAATGAGGAGTCAACCAGTCTATGATCAGCTGATTCCAAGGCAGGAACCTCATGGTGGAGCAAAGCCACACAATTCATGCACACTAGCAAGCAAAGCAGGGAGAGAAATGAATAGGTGAGGTGAAGAGGGTTCCAGGGATGTCATCTGGCTATTCTATGTGACCCAATAGTGGTGGATTTATGTCACTAGACCTTTGTCACCAGAAGATCCAACACCTAGAGTGAGCCCTGCTGTGAACCACAGTGAGAAAACAGCGCAGCTAGCTTTAATAAATAGACCCTCTGGTGAGCACTTTGACAGCAGGGAGTTTGGGAGCATGTAGGTAGGCACTATTTGTGTCCTCTTCTCAGTTTTTCCATGATGCTAAAACCACTCTTAAAAATGAAGTCACCCCTCAGTCCTCTGTGGATGACTAGCAGGCAGCCTAGCAAACTGAATGATGATGACCCATCCTGATGTGGGTGGTAAAACCAACAGTCTTGGGTGGGGTAAAAAAGGGAAAGAAGGAAGTATTCTTATTTTTAAGAGCTTGTCTTCCTGGGCAAGCATGTCTTTTGCTGCTATTGCCTTTGGACATTGGTCTTCAGGTGTCTTCAGTCTTCATTGAAGACTCACACCAGCAGTGACTCTCTAGGAAGCTTCCAGGTTTTTGACCTTGAACTTGTGCTGCATCCTTGATCCCTCTTGGTCTTCAGCTTCCATCTTCTCTGGCTGAGCAGCTTCTGGATTTTTATCTCTCTGGCATGCAGATAGCCAAGTGGACTTTGCTGCTTACTATCCTGTGAGCCACATAATAACCCCATTTTGCAGAATTATATACATGTTTCCTACTGATTATGTTCCTCTGGAGAACCCTGACTAATACAGCTTCTGTGGACTTGGGTGTCACTAACCATACAGGAGGGAAGGCATTTAAGGATGCTCAGTGCCCAGGGTCACAATTTGGTTTGAAAGAGGAATGGCTGCCAGTATCAGAACTGTACAGCCATGTGCATCACTTCAAGAAAAATGAGCATCTTATCTGAGACACCAAAGTGATGCCCTGACCTCAGGGACAACCAGAGCCTGATTCCAGAGCTCTTCCTGCTTGCTCCTGGGAACCCTTCCCAGGCCTGTGATGATGCCACTGAAGTCCCTCTGTGGGAACACTGTACCTCTGGTTCTGGGGGAGGCTAACTTTATTCTTCAAGACCAGTATCCAGAACTCCAAGGCATAACATTATTGTCCCACCTTAGGGCAGGTGAATCAACTATGGTGGCCCAACCACCAAGGCCACAGGACGAAATCAGAGCTGCACATAGTAGTGGGGCAGTGTGCTTGGGATTCCCTGGGGTAGAGGGTAGGGCCCAGGCTGGTGAACCTGTGCCCACCATGGTTGGGTTTGCAGTTTCTGCAAGCTTGTTTCTTGTATTCTCTGAGCCTGTGGCTTCAGAGCCCTCTTTTCTTCCTGGATCTTCTGAACCTCCTGGGGTCCCCACAAGCAGTGTTGCTGCTTTACAAGTGGGCCTGTATCTCAATCCTGGGCATGATTCCTCTCCTAGCCCCAGCTGGCCACTAGGTGGTGACAAAACTCAGTCAGCCCCATCCCTAAGAGGGCAGCCCCAGCTTTGTAGGGATGGGCAAGCCTGAGACCTTGGGACCTGGATGGCAGGAATGTAACAGACTTCCTGCAGGGGTTAATAAGGAGGAGCTGAGGGGAGGGTGTAACCTTCTTTGGGGTGCACTGATATGCTCTTGAAGCCGAGTCACAGTATTCCACTTATGGGAGCATTACTTCTGGGGAAGTAGTCTCAAAGATAGCTGTTTTGGGATAAATCTGTGCTAATATTTCCAAGCTATGAATAAAGGAGGAAGATATGGAGGGGAGAGGATCCAGACCCTATGCTAAATGTTGCTCAGGAGGGCAGTGCTGCTGGGGCTGTGCAGTCTGAAAGGCTGCAGGCAGGGTGTGCACTGTGGGGGTCCTGGACGCCATCCTGGCACCTATGGAGTTTTTAGGGTGGATGAAAATCCAGACTGGCTGCTCAGCTGGTCAGCATCTCCCAGCATCTCTGGGATGTCTGCTCTTCTGTATGCTGTTGGGGCCATGGTGGCCCTGCTTCTCTTTGACATTCAGTTTCTTGCTTCCTCACACACACAGGCCTCCTCCAACTCCGCTCTTCCTCCTCTGTCTTCTTCTGTACTCCTTCTTCTCCACCCCCTTCTCCTCTCGCCCTTTCCTCTTTCTCCTCCCTCTCCTTTTTTCCTCTTTGTCTTCCCTCTATTCCTTTCCTCTTCTTTCTTCCTCCCTACCTCTGTCTGTCCGGACATTCTCAGATTCCAGGTTTGTATTTCCATCAGAACTAGTTAGTATATGGCTACATTTGTTTACTCTTTTGTCTTGAGGTCTGGTCCTTAGCTGGAGTGTCTGTCTCTTCCAAAGTTGCAAAGTTACCTTGTCTTCCATATTGTCTCCTAATTTCTGAAGGAGTGGCTAATTAAGTGGTTCTGTGGAAAAGTTTAGGGAGAACTAGTTTACTAGCAGAGAGCGAAAAGTACAATAGGTAAGTGGAGATCTTTCAGTGGTCAAAAGCCAATTTCCATTGAGCAGCTTTGGGTATCTGGCAGAGAGTAGCCCTGGCCATGACCCATTGGGTGTTCTCAGTTTCTGTTGGCCCACACAACCAGAGATCAGTCTCCAGAAAGGAATCCAGCTGTCTCTCTGGTCAACGTTTCATAAGCCATTAGAATCTTCAATGGGGATTCACCAAAAAACTTCTGGGGACATCTGTCCTCTGCTTCAAAGAGTGACACCTGCTCTATGAGCATGTACTAGATGGCAGAGTAACCACTGTTTGTCCGAGTTCTATAAGGGATAGTTAAAAGCCTGAACAAGATTATCTAGTACTTTACAGTAAAGATTTTAAAGTGCACAACTTATCTCTTATACATCTAAATGAAAACTAGACCCAGGAGAAGGTTGAGATCCTCCCTCACACTAAATGTGTCTTGATCCTGTAAGTGTGCTGCTTTTGGAGATATCTCCTTCCTGTGTCACCCCCAAATCTCATGTGTATGGGAAGCAGTTGGATCAGGGGGGCATTATACTCCACAGTGAATTAATCCATTAATGTGTTCGGTAGCTTTTTGTGCTTTTAAGAGCTGGGACTTGGTTGGAGGTGGACCACTGAAACAGTGATCCTGAAGGGTACATTCCAGTTCCTCTTCCTCTTCCTCCTCCTCTTTATCTTTCTCCTTCCCCTCTTCTTCTTCGATTCTTTTTTTTCTAAATTCTTTTTGTTTTTCTCTTCTTTTTCTAATTCTTCTAATTACTGTTTTCTTCTTCTAATTCTTGTTTTCTTCTTTCCCCCTTTTCCTTCCCCCTTTTCTCTTCCCTCTTCTCCATTTTCTTCTCCTCCTCCTCTTCCTTTTCCTCTTGCTCCCACATTCCTTCTGCCCCTTTTCCCCCTTACTTGTGACTGCCATGAGATGAAGAGCTTTCCTCTGTTATACCCTTCTACTAAGCTGCAGGGCCAACCAATCATTGATTGAATCCCTTTGGAAATAATGGGTCAAGTAAACCTTTCCTCCTTTCATTTGTAGGTATCTACCATTTTGTGTCAGCAACAGAAAAGCTGACTAATACATATTTATGCGAAGTGTAGCTTTTGCTGTAACATTAACTGATCAGGTACTTTTTAAGCCCTTAGAACTAGTTTGTGGGAGGAATTTGAAAAGCTTTGGAGATGCAGGTTAGAGAAGCTTTAGGATGCTATAAGCAGTTCTTGGGTGCTGATTGGAATGCAGACAGTAAAGGCCAGACTCAAGAGGTTTCAATTGGGAACAAGGATTCTATTGGCAATTGAACTAGAGGTCATGTGGGTTATACTTTGGCAAAAAGACTGCTTACCATTCCCTCATGTCCTGAAACTTTCCAGGGAATTAATATTAAGCATATTAGACTAACTGATCTGGCAGAAGAAATTTCAAATTGGCTCAGGGCTATGGCATGGGTACTATTGGCTGTTTTTAGTCACATCTACAATGAGAACAGGGAGAGGAAAATTATCAGAGCTCAATGATTTGAAAAACTTGCAGCCTGGGCAGAAAGGAAATGCTTGTAAAACTGGGAGACTGAAGGGTGTGAGAATGTTAGAGGAACAGAAAGAATGAAAGAAAGCAAGCAAGGAAGAAAGAAAGAAAGAAAGAAAGAGAAAGAAAAGAAAAGAAAGAAGGAAGGAAGGAAGAGAGAAGAGAAGAGAAGAGAAGAGAAGAGAAGAGAAGAGAAGAGAAGAGAAGAGAAGAGAAGAGAAAGAAGAGGCGAGGCGAGGCGGGGCGGGGGGGGGAGAGGGAGGGGGGATGGCTCAGTAGAGTAAGCGCTTACCTGGCAAGCACAAGTGCCTGAGTTCAATCCCTGGTTTCGCAGCGGTGAGAGAAAGAAAGAAAGAAAAATTAGCATCAAAAAGAAGCCAGGCTCTTTGCACCAGGGCAATAGGAAAGATGGCTTGAAGGCATCTTAGGAACTGCTGAGATCCTAACCTTCCAGGTATAAAAGTGTAAGTGAACGAAACACTTTGAAGGACTGTTTTGACAAGAGAGCCCTAAAGGAGTCCAGCTCATTCTGGGCTGCCTAGAAAAGCATTTTCCAGACTTCAACCATCTAGGCACTCAGTGGTTGTTTCAGAGATATTCCAAGAGGGTTCTGTCACTGCTGTCACTAGTAACAGACTTGGATCTTATTTATCTGGTGCTGGTTATGCAAACATATAGACTATAAAAGCCATGGAAGTTTCTACCCACTTTTTAAAAGAAATCCCAGGAGAATTCATGCACCTATAGTATCTAGATGTCAATGGAATGCCCATCTTTGACAGGACTAAATAAAAAAAGGAGATACAAAGGGAGGACCATTTTGTATTTGAATATACACAGAATAGTTAGGATAGATATATAGCTACTTTTGCTTAATTCAATGAGAAGAAAGACTTGTACTAATAGTGTTTGGACAGGATATCCTGCCTGCTTCTTTTACTATGGATAACCACTAAGAAGATAACAATGGACAATGTATTTTTTATTTATTTATTTTTATTGAGAAATATGAATGAGACAGTTTCACAGCTGATTAATAGGACAGTTTTGATGATCAATACACTGTACACTGTTATCTTAGTGATTATCTATAGTACAAGAAGCAGACAGGATATTCTGTCCAAACACTGTTAGTACACCTCTTTCTTCTCATTGAATTAAGCAAAAGTAACTGTAAATTTATCCTATTTTGTATATATAAATACAAAATGATCTTTTCTTTGTTCTGTCAGAGGTGTATAGTCTATTGGCATCTAAATATTGTAGGTGTTTGAATTCAACTAAATGTACAATGTATTAATTATTGAAACTGTCCTATTAATCAGCTTGGAAACTGCTCCATTGATATTTGTTTCTCAATAAAATAAAATGAAAAGTAAAAGAAATCCCAGGAGACCAGACAGTGTGGCTTGGACAGAGCAAAGTGTAAAGTGATGAGAGTGAGGCCATAGGAGCGGTGGAAACTGCAGGAAGTTGGAAATGCCAGGAATGTGGAACACGTGCTGAGGAAAGCCCTGGAGAGTGAGCAAAGCCAGCCCAAGACAGAGGCCATGTGAGCTACTGTCAACAAGACCACAGGGCCAGGACTGTTCCACCCTTTGCAACTCATTCCTCACCACAACCTGCCCCAGGAGCAGAACACAGAGCCACAAGATTTAATATTTGCCTTGTAGGGGTTCTGCCTTGTTTCTGTCCCATTCCTATCTTTTTATTTCTTTTTATTTTTTTCCCTTCTTTTAAAAATTATTTTATTGAGAAACAAATATCAATGAGACAGTTTCAAAGCTGATTAATAGGACAGTTTCAATAATTAATACATTGTACATTGTTATCTTCTTAGTGGTTACTTTCCCAGAAACACAGATCTATGAATATGTCAAGATTCTTGAGGAACAGCAACAGCTCACTCATGAAAATGTACAACGTAACAAGCCAGGACAGGAGAAGAGCGAGAGGAGGAGGAGGAGAGGCAGATCAGTGAGTGAAAGTGAAGATGAGAATGAGCTCATTTATAACCCCCAAAACCTGCCCTTGGGCTGGGATGGCAAACTCATCCCCTACTGGCTGTTTAAGCTGCATGGCCTAAATATCAACTACAGTTGTGAGATTTGTGGAAACTACACCTACCGAGGGCCTGAGGCCTTCCAGCAGCCCTTTGCTGAATGGCATCATGTTTATGGCATGAGGTGTTTCGACATTCCAAACACTGCTCACTTTGCTAATGTGACCCGGATTGAAGCTGCTGTCTCTTTGTGGGCCAAGCTGAATCTGCAGAAGGCTTCAGAATGATGGCAGCCTGGCACTGAGGAAGAGTATGAAGACTCCAGTGGGAATGTTGTGAATAAGAAAACATATGAGGATCTGAAAAGACAAGGACTACTGTAGTGCTCAGGGATGTAACTCAATTTCAGAGCTTGCCCAGTCTTGCCTGAGGTCTGCTTTTTCTATTTCTCCAACCAAATGCTCTTAAAGACTCTTTGCTATATAGTTCCATAGTCTGGCATGCATCTTGTAGAAACAAGGCATGCTGGCAGATTGCAGGGTTCAAATGTGTTTTATCTTTGTTTTATATTAAAAAGGATTCTGTGGGAAAATTTAAAAATTTGAACTTCAAGTAAGAGGATAATCATGTTTAGTATAAATATGTTCCACATGTTGCATAGCACACATTTGCACTAATTTTTTTCCTTGCTATCTGAATGTTATAATAAAAAAAAAATTATTGTGGATTATCTGGTATTAACTGGATGTCCTATATTTTATGTTTTAGCCTTAAAATATCCACATCTTCATTAGTAAAATTAAAAATCAACTTAACCCACCTTTTGTAGGCTTACTGTGTTAAATTTATAAAATAACATAGATAAATCTTCGGCACATTCCTTAATGCTCCTGTAACATTAGCCTTTCCATCTAGTATAGGCGCCTTGTTAGAAATCTTAGTTCCTGCTTGTTGCACTAGAAAATTATTAAACTTTCCAATTTTGCTTTCAGAACTATATGAATTTGGATGACAAAGTATGTGGTCAGCACAAGTGTAAGACCTGTCTTTTCTGCCAGTATGTCCTTGTAAATTGCAAAGTAGTCTTTCATTGCAACCAGCAGATGGCACTGCAAGGCATGAAACAGCAAAAAAGAACGGTGTGCCAGTACTACCTCTCCTGATTGATTTCCCTCCTACAAACCCAATGAGAGTGCACGTACACGCGCGCGGGCACACACACACACACACGCACACACACACACACACGTCGCATTTTATTCGCAGCAAGTGGGTGACTCAAGAACTCTGTGAACACTCACCCTAAAATTGGAACACATATCAATAGACTATAATTATAAAACCCATGAATGATTCTCCTCCAGCCATATTTTATTTTTGAATTTAAAAAAAATCACATTTCTTCTCTCATAATTTAAGCTAAAATTAGCCAGAATACTGTGTGGTCTACAAGAGCAGAGTCTTGTTTTCTCATTTATTTAGCATCTCCTCAGTATCTAGAGCAATAGTTTAGATGCACATTCGTAGAAGGCCCATCTACATGCACCTGGTCTCCAGATGGTGGTGGTGCTGGTGGTGGAGGAGGTGGGGCCTCTTTAAGTCGTTAGGCTTGGGAAGCTGTGGGTCTCCAGTCTCCCTCTCTTTCTGTTGGCTCCTGATATTCTACTTTTGTCAAAGGCCCAAATCAATGAAGCTACTCACTCTTAGACTTGAACTTCTAGAAACATGAATCAAAATGAAGCTTGCTTTTGCTTGAAGAGTAGGTTGTGTCTAGGAATTTTATTGTAGTGGTACAAAGTGATATACTGGGTGTTCCTCGTATGTGTCTCAGAGATACCCAATGCACAAAGAAAGATGGAAGGGAGGGAGAAAAAAAGAAGGGAAGGAAAGGGAAGGGAAGGGAAGGGAAGGGAAGGGAACGGAAGGGAACGGAAGGGAACGGAAGGGAACGGAAGGGAACGGAAGGGAACGGAAGGAAACCAGGCACGGTTATTAAGAAAATAAATATATGGATCTTTATTGCTTGAATTGAAACTTTCTGGAAATTAGAATGATATGACCCAGTTGAAAGAAGATATTTTTTTACATGTATACAAAAGTCTGTACAGCATCAGAGATTAATAAATATGCATCTCAGAAGATAAAATTAAATCTCCTCAGGGTGGGAACAAATGGCTAGATTATTACCAGGTCCAATTTTGCTTATTCTACTCCAATGTGAATATCCGGCTACAATATTTTCCCTTCTAGTGAAGAGAGAAAACAAAAACACAGTTGAAGGAGATTTTATTATTATTATTATTATTATTATTATTATTATTGTTATTAAGAGTGAGCATTCATGGAAGAGCAGGCACTAATCAACAAACTGACTCCTGATCACTCAGAAATCTTCCTGTGTCACTTTCCTTCCTGTTCCATCAATAAATAATGCACACACATGGCCTGGCAACAAATCTGTCCATGAAACAAGAGAAGAAAGAGAAGCATTTGCAGACGCTAAATTCCATTTGTTTTGTGAAAATTTTTGTCGAAATTTGTTTTGTAGAAATTTCTGTCAAACAGCTGGCCAAATAGCTCAGCAGATTAAAGTGCCTGCAAGCAGACACGTGGGTCAGGGGTTCAATCCCTGGCCCTGCTGTGCCAGCCCTGCCCCCGGGGTGCACTGAGATGGCAATTGATACTGGGCGTGGTGGCACACGCCTGTAATCCCAGCACTTGGGAGACTGTAAACAGGTCACTGTGAGTCTGATCTAGTACTGAGACCCTGAACACCCTATAGACCCTTCTCTAAAAAAATAAAAATAATGTCTGTCTATAATTATGTATTTTTAATGCAAAGGAAACATGTAATCATAAAATACTTCAGTGTCACAGAAATATTCACAATAATGTCTGGCAGGTGTCTGAGAACTGAAAGCAGGTAGGAGATGCACTTTATGGAGAACAGCAACACTATCTGGTATTGATGCCCAAAGAGGAAATTGGAATAAAATTAATAACTTCTACAATAAAATTAATAACTTCGTCAAATCAAAAAAAAGCAAGTGTTACCTAGGCATGATGAATTTTCCATAGCATGATTTCTCTTTAAAGAAAACTTGCCTTTGCTTTCTTTGTCACTACAGCATATGTTCTCTCGAGGGTCATAACTGAAGACCCACAGGTCCCAGTGGATGCACCAGCCCTACAAAGAAACAAAATGGGGGTTTCCAAGAAAGGAGGTCCATTCCTAGTGGTCAGGAGCCTTCATCCTGAACCAGACTAATTGACAGCCTCCCGTTGTATCAGTGTGACTTCTTTAGCTATAATAAGCTTTGGCATCGATTATGGTCCTCCAGTGAGACTTTACCGTGAAGGCTTGGCTCCTGATGGGCTTCAGAGGCAGTGATTGGATCATGAGGGCTCTATGGTTTCATCCATGGATTAATCCACTGTGTAGCATTATTTGATGTCATTACTGGGAGACGATGGAAACAGGAGTGGGAGTCAGCCTGATGGAGTGAGTCATGACCTTTGGCAGCCCATCTGGTCCCCAGCGCTTTCCTCTCTGGCTCTTTCCCTCTTTATCTACAGGCTGCCACAAGGTCAGCAGTCCTCCCAGCCCCCTGCCATGCCGCCCTGCCTTGCAGCCGGCTAACCATGGCCTGAAATCTCAGAAACCATGAGCCAACACAAACCTCTCTGCCTCTACCTCGTGTGGGTCAGATACTTGGTCACAGCAACACAAAGCGGACTAACACAGCATCTAACTCCATCACAAACAAAATGGGGTAGCTTATTGGGTGGCTCCACCTGTTAGAGTTGCTGGGCAATGTGGCTTAGAGGCAGAACTAGGTTCTGGTATTGTGCTGCAAGAGCTTCTCAGCCCTCTGGCTCAGGCAGCATTCATGGAGAGAGTGCACTCCCACTGTCTTTTTCCATCCTGATGGCACCTATTAACAAATCTGCTGGCAGAGTTTGTGCTGTGTGTCTGCCCACTGACTAGGGCTGGACAGAATGCCCTGATTACCAGCTCCAGCAAGGCCACATGTGGTAGGGAGAGTACTCTTCCCAAAAGTGTGATGTTTCTAGATAGTGAATGGATGGTGGATAACAGAAACAGCAGCAATGCCACTACTGGCTTTCACTGAGAGGCACAAATCCCTTCCCTTGTAGAAGTGTTCAGGAGACATGTTCCCTGTCCCTTCCATCTCTCATAGTTTTCCCCATTGACAGGTGATGGTGAGAGAGAGAGAGAGAGAGAGAGAGAGAGAGAGAGAGAGAGAGGAAATACTGACAGCTTGCATAGCCCTGTCTGTCAGAGCATGCTTGGGCAGGCTGAGCCCCAGGGCACCTGTGCCTTCACACACATGTCCTCCCAATGAGAAGTCTCATAAGGAGAGTCTCAGAACAAGGCTGGAGCCCTCTGAACCTTTCCTAGGCATGCAGGATATTTTCTTTCAACTGATGGAGTACAAGGTGGAGCAGGCTCCTTCCTGGGACTCCCTGGGTACCATTGCCCATGTGTCTCACTTTTTCCTAAAGCCCACTATGGATGCTAGGGTGAGTAGCTCAGATCTCCCCTTGGAGAGCAAGGTCCTCAATTCCCCAGCTGCCAAAGTGTGAGCTGTGTGGCTTATAGTCAGGTGGTATCTCCAGGGTGGCCCTCAGGCCAAAGTGAGCATTCTTGGCCAGGCTCTCATCCTTCTCTCCAAGTAATCCCAGATCAAGTGACCACCAGTGTGAGAGTACAAGGTCCACCCCCAGACTCCACATCACAGAAGGGCTGTCCCACACTCCCAGCTCCCCAAGAGTTGGTTGAAGACACTGTCACAATTGTTGCACTTCATTTCTTCCCAGACAACCTGGCATCCTCACCCCCACTCAGCATGGCTCTTGCAGTACAGTGACACTCTGTACTCAAATCTTCATCACAGCAGCTGACTGGTGACCATGAATTCTAGGGCTGGATCAAGGAAGGAGACTCTGAGACAGATTCAGAAGTACGACCTTCACTGTCTGGCAAGTAAAGAAGACTACATAGACAGTTCCTGAAATAGTCCCACGTACCCAGACTGTCCATTTCCAGGAGCAATTTGGGGCCCTTCTAAGGGAAGATAGGACTGGGTACCAGAAGGAGAGAATGCACAGAAGGGGCTTGGGATATAGTAACACAAAGATTCCAAGGCTATGGCTGGTACCATGAATGTACTGGAGAAACTTAGGAAAACCTTGGGGTGATCATAACTATAAGCCAGAAGGGCAGTAAATCTAGAAACTCAGTGGCTGGAGGGTTGCACAAGATGAGAATCAAACCTAGGACTTGAAAATCAGAATAGCAGAATTCTGGGGAAATTTGACATCTCAACTCTGGCCAGACTGGTGTTACAACTTTGAACTGAAACGTCCCCTGAGGAGTGTGCGGAGAGCTTCCTGCTATCCTGTGCCGGCAGGACCAGTCCCAGCCCAGGCGCAGAGTGGGCTGGACCCTCTCCCAGCCCCTTGGGCCGCCCCCCACCACTCTGCAGTGCCTCCCCCACCCCGCCTGCCGAGTAGGAATTTTTGCCCCTTCCCGGAGGCCCCAGACCCAGTCCTAGCCCAGGTCCCGTGAGTGTGTGCAGAGAG
>NW_004524621.1:2699949-2702987 GCF_000260255.1 Octodon degus | reverse complement strand
CATTTTTTATTCTCCTCTATTTTTTTATCAGTGTATTCTTTAGAAGCACTTAGTACTTCTTTGATTATAGTTACCACTACATTTTTTAGTTCCGAAATTATTTCTGATCTGATTTCTTCTATACCTTTCTGCAGTTGATTCTTTACTGTCAACGCTATTATTTCAGAAATATCTGGTGTGTGGTTTCCAGTTTCCTCAGTGCTAGTGTCTTCTGCATTTGTACTGGGTGGACTCAGGGCTTGAGACTACATTTTGTTCCTTCTCTTTGTCATTTTGTATACTACTGTCTTCTGACCTTTGGTGTAGAGCTTAGATAGAGTTATTACCTTAGCACCAGGTCTGAATCTATGAAGTTCAGATTCCTCTAGGTGGGTGTTGTTTGGTTCTGGCTCCACTTCTTTCTGCTGCAGGCATTAGAGTTGAACCCTTTGTGTCACTCTGGCAAGATGTTCTGCTTCTGAATCAGCTGGGTGGGTCTTGCCTCTAGCCTCTTTGCAGCGAGTTCTGCTGAAGGGTTCCCTGCTGGGCCTCCAGCCTGGGTTGAGTGAGGATCCGCAGGCCCCGGGTCATCTCACTCACTCGCTGGGCCTGTGCTCTAGGTCTATTTAGGATCCCGCTGCCCTGGGTCGTCTCACTCACTCTTTGGGCCTGTGCTCTGGGTCTGTTCAGGATCCCACAGCCCAGGGTCATCTTACTCACTCCCAGGGCCTGTGCTCCTGGTCTATTCAGGATCCTGCTGGGCCCTAGGTCGTCTCACTCACTCGCCTGGCCTGTGCTCTGAGTCTATTCAGGATCCGGGGGCCCATCATTTGAATATTATAGGTGTGTTAACTCAGCAAAAATATTCTAAAAGAGTCCAGTAGTCCATAATAACATTGGGTCTTCCACTTGACTGGCAGTGTCAGAAATTATTGACCTAAGTCCTGTACAGCTCAACATAACAACATGGCTTTACTTCTTGTACTTCGTTTTTATACTTTTCTGCCGGACGGTTAAGACCAAGATAAAGAAAGACCTATGCAACAAAGAGTTGGAGCTTTTGGATCTGATAAGGTCAGTGAAATCCCCTCAGTATTTATCCTGAGATCCTGTACCTCAGATTGCAGATCCTTTGTCAGTGTCAGCCATGTGGATGAGTCACAGCAATTGCTTGGCAAATGTGTTCTTTGTGAAAGCCTGAGAGAATGTTTTCTCTCCATGTGACTCTCCTTAGGCACACTCTACATCATCGATCACTTTCCTCTTTGGCCCCATAATCTCCTTGATCAGAAAATTTGGGACACTACTGAGTTACATGTCGTCAGAGTACAAGTTCTCATATGTCCTGAGTCTTCATTGACCTTGGAAGGCTAGGGTCAAAATGTTGGCTTTCCTTGTGACCCTCCTTTCTTTCTAATTTTGGTCTGCAAACTTAGGTTGTTAACCCTCCAGAAGACAAGCTTATTGTTATTACCATACAACCTAGGCTGTTAAGCTTAACCTCACTATCTGTCTGAATAACAAACATCTTAGGCATAACACGGAACAGGTATTTTTCATCAAATATTGATATGTTGAACTTTAAGTCACTATAGACTATGATGAAAAAATATTTAAAAAAAATAAAATATATTTTAAAAATAGGCATAAAGTCCTGCAGCTTTCTTGGGCAGATGTTCCACATGCTTAGCATCATTTGTAGGGTCTTCCCTGAACTTTCAGCTTCACTCTCCCAGCTGCATGCACTACCCTGTCAAGGGCACACTGCTTGGTCTCCCAGGCCATTCTTTTAAATGTACATGGAAACCTCCATGAACCTCAACTCTTACTTTCTATGTGCCTGCACAACCTGTACCATATGAGTGGTGTGACAGTCTGCACCAGTTTAAGCAGTAGCCAAACCCCCTGGAACATGGCTTCAGAAGCCTTTGAATGCCAGAATGGCTGAAGTCAAAGAAGCACTGCCACAGTTGTCCTGAATGAGAAGGCTACTCTGAATCTTTTATCTCAAAGTGTGTCAGAAGAATTTGTACTTTTACATACTTCAGCCTGGGATGGGTAGGGCCTAGTTTCCCAAGATCCCTTGAAGACATCCTTCCTGTTTTACCAATTCTATTTTCTCACTTGTCCTCTTTTTAATGTGAATCTTTTCAGCAATCACACTCTCCTCGGCCTCAACATTAAAGTTAATTCCCTTATGGAGAACAAATAAACCTTTCATACATCTTGGTTCTAAGTTTTATTCTGATTCTTACTATAAACCTGGCAAAAAGACAACAGGAGTGCCTGTACCACAGATGAAACATACTCTGGTCAAAAAAGTCTAAATGTGATGCATGTCCTGAAACTTCCTGGGAAAATCAGATTAAGGGCACAAGGTTAATTGATCTGGTAGAAGAAATTTCAAGGGAGCCCAATGTTCCATCTGTGGCATTAAAGTTTCAATTGGAAGTGAGAATTCCATTGGTATAGAGTTTTTATTTCCGACTGAAACCTCCTGAGCCTGGTCTTTATCTCTACATTTCTCTCAACATTCTGGTCCTTTGCCTCTAAACAAAACCACCCATCAGGGGCCAGGGAGATGGCAAGGGCCTGAGTTCAATCCCTGGTTCCACAAAAAAAAAAAAAAAAAAAAATCATACCTCAGTCCCTAATTACAGATATCTAGGGCTTCTCTAGCTTGAAACTGCAAAGTTTTTCAAACTCCTTTCACAAACCATTCCAAAAGCTTCTAAAAATGCTACATGATCAGGAGAAATTTCTCTTAAGACACCAACATCTAGGACTTGAAGTCAAACTCTGCCCATGTCGTGCCTTCCAAGTCATTTGATGTCATCTGGTAAGCAATGACTGACCAGGTGAATGAAAGTTAATGTCACTCAACCAGCAGTAATCTGTGTCAAGAGCTGAGATCATAAACACAGCACATGCTTGTGTTTAAAAGTGGGTGTTTTGTTAGGATAGATATATAGTTACATTCTCTTAATGAATAGAGGGATTTGTTCTAATGGTGTTTGTAAATAGAATATCAAGTCCACATCTTGTACAGCAATTAACCA
>NW_004524621.1:2693102-2699091 GCF_000260255.1 Octodon degus | reverse complement strand
TCTGTTTATCAATAAAACTTTGAAAAAAAAACAAAAACAAAAAAAAGTCCCCCGAATATCTCATGTATTCAGAGGCAGGCCTGTTCAGTGTGATGGGATCATGGGGTGCTATACTCATCAGTGGACTCATTCCTTGATTAGCTCATTGCTTTCCGTGCTATTAGGAGACAGAGTCTGGTTAGAGTGGTGGGTCATTGCAGGCGAAAGATTTATCTTGCCCACAGCCCCTCTCTGTTCTCTCTCTGCTTTCTGACCACCAAGACAGGAGCAGCTTTTCCCACCTTGCTCTTTGATCATGCTGCCTCTGCCTTGGAGCTGCACACCATTGACTGAAACCCCTGAATCTGTGAACTAAAATGAACCTTGTTTTCTTTAAGTTGTGGTGTTGGGTATTTTGTCCCAGTGACGGGATCATGACTAATGCACTTGTTATGCAAAAGAAGAGCCTTCATTGGGAAGAACCAAGACCAGGAACTTGGATGGTAACAACTGGGCCAGTACTCCTGGAAATCCTGAAGTCTTGAGGTCCGTGTCCGTGGTGCACTCTCCCCTGATAAATGTATTCCTCCAACCTTGCTCATGGTTCCCTGCATTTAAGAAAACGTGCAACTCCATTTTCTTCACAGGACCAACCCCAAGCTCATGATCAAGCTGCATGAAGACTAAGTTGAAATACAAACCAGCAGGAAAGTATTGGGTTAGCTAAGAGAGAAATGGACTCTAGCCCAGCAGAACTGTAGAATACATGTTCCAGCAGGAGCTGGGGAACTGTGTGGGACTTGGTAACCATTATTTTCTTCACTGCTGAAACACAATACCCAACACTGAAAACTTAAAGGAGGAGAGGCTTGTTTTGACTCACATTCAGTCCATGGTCGGCTGGCTCCAAGGCAGAACATCATGGAAGAGGGGTGTGGCAGATAAGGGCTGCTCACAACATCGTGGACAGAAAGCAGAAAGTGAAAGGAGGAGCCTAGTGAGGAAGATAGACATCCTTGGTCAGGTCACTTGCCCACTGACCCACCTCTTATGACCAAACCTCACCTCCTAATTGCAAGTCAGCTATGCCACCCTAATTCAAACACCTTTCAAAGCACTACCATTGAGTGCATGAGGCTTTTGGAGGACATCTAGGTATGAGATATAAGAGACTCATTCCCAAGTACAGTGGATTCAGTGAGGACTCAGCATGAGACTAGATCACATCATTTATCAATCTGGAAGCATTTTTTTGAGTTTCAGAACTCAACATCCAAAAAAGGTCTCCAGAGATGTGCTAACTAGGGCAGCCCTTGAAAACATGGGGAACTTAACAGCCCATATCAATCAAGAGACAAACACCAGAACTTCAGTGGCAGAAAATGGGAGAGGATCAAAGACTCAGAGAAGCATGTGTCCCAGAAGGAGTACACCACATAAGACCCAGAAAGTGACCAGTATCTGTGTCACACAAGAGGACCTGAAGGAAACTGTGCTTACACAGTGGTAAGGAGGTCACTGATGAGAAACCACCAGCATTGTTAGGAAGTTAGGTGACCACAGTTATGCTATCACAGGGCTGGGCTTCTTGGTAGCAATGGAGAGAAGAGAACCTGAAAACATTCCAGGCCAGGTGGAAGCATGTCACCACCAGCAGCCAGATGGGCACAATTATTGTAACAGGTAACTAGAGGACTCTGAGCCACAGCCAGTACTGTCCCCATGAGCAGGACAGATGAGTACCCAGTGAGGGCACTATGCTTTTAATACAGCCGCCAAAATCAGGGTGGATGAGCAGGGAACTGCAAGCTGCCATCCAATAACAAGTTATGCCACTGACCCAGTTTCTGGGCCTGCACTACTTCTCAGAGCTGAACCTCAAGGACTACAAGAGATGGCTGTTTCTCAGAAAATGGGACCCCAAAACATCACAGCAAAGCCCTCTGATAATCTTCCCTGAGGTGGATCTCCAACCACTTCCATGGGGGGCTTCACACTGAGGGGAGGAGACACCTGGAAGTTTGAGGACTGCTCTGTACAGCCAGCACTGATACTCAGGTTCAAAGCGGCATTATGGTGCCCCTGATGGTGAGGACATAATGGGACTGGATAATAGAGTTCTGGCCCAGCTCCATCAGGTTTGCAGATTCACCTGGAGAAGGGGGTTTCCCATCTGTCATGTGTAATTGGAATGTACACACAGACATTGGAACAACCCACTTCATATGAACTGAATTGTGTCCTTCCCCAAAACCTGTATGTTGGAGTCCTGATCTCCAGTCTTTCATAGTGTGAGCCTATTCGAAAGTAGGTGGACTGGCTAAGTAACTTAGCAGATTAAAGCACCTGCAAGCAGGCACAGCGGCCAGGGATTTGATTCCTCAGGTCTGCCATGCTGGCCCTGCCCCCAGGGTGCACTGAGATAGCAATTGAGACTGGTGTGGTGGTGCACACTTGTAATCCCAGCACTTGGGAGGCTGTAAAGAGGTGGATCACTCAGAGTCCAATCTAACTATGAGACCCTGAACACCCTGTTGACCATTCCCTAAAATGCAGGAAAAAAAAAATAAAAGTAGGGTCAATAGAGATGTAAATTTAGTGAGATAAGGTCATGAGAGATGGTCCCAATCAACATAACTGATATAAAACTCTGGACACACAAACACACACATGGATAGTGCCATGTGAAGAGGAAGGCAAAGATCAGTGTGATGCTTCTACAAGCCAAATTTGCCCTCAGCCCCCCAGAAGGTAGGAGACAGTGATGGGATTCTTTCTTACAGTGTTCAGAAGAAAGCAACCCTGTTGACACTTTGGTCTCAGACTTCTGACCTCTAGAACCATGAGACAATAAATGCCTGTTTTCAAGCCACCAGATTTGTGATACTTTGTTGTGTCAGCTTTAGTTAACCTAATACACTATGCACTGATTCCTCATTCTTTGGGTAAGAGCTATCATGGGGAAGGCAAGAGTAGCCTGATGAGACTGCCTTTAAACCAAGAAGGTAAATCCAAAACAACACTGAAAATGGACTGCATCTCACTACGTACAGCCTCTGAGTGCTTGGAGTGACCCTAAAGACATGGTGAAGGAAATACTCCCAGTGGAAAGAGCTTCAAGCAATGCGCCTTCATCCACTTGGACCAGAAAGCCAAGTGGCCTGAAGTTAGAATATAATAGACTCATAGCCAGTGGTAAAAGCCTTAGCTCGTTGTTCAGCAGCTTGGAAGAGAGACTTGAAGTTGGCTGACCAAGAAGTCTGAGGATGGCCTTATAGGAGATATCTTCACTTCTGTTTTAATATCCAACTGAGACCACTCTCCATGGAGAGACATCACAAAACCAATCACTGCAAGTTCGAGACCAGCATGGGGTCTACAAAAGTGAGCCAAGGCCAGCCCTGTCTCAAAAACAAAAACAAAAACAAAACTAAGAGGACAGCATGTCTTGGCCCTTCAGAGGAGTTGGATACAGGAGCACGAATGTTAAAGTTCAGGTCAGATCCAAGACATTCTCTCCAACATCTCACTCAACAAATGAAGCAGAGTTTTGTTTTTAAGTTGTTCAAAATTCAGAAAGGAAAGGCATTTTCAAAATTCTAATACATCTAATATCTCTATTTACTAGTCATGCAGTCTCAAGAAACTTGCTGGACATTGCTGAGTCCATCTAAAACATTGGAATATTCATCATCTACAACCCATTCCACTGTAATTATTAATGGTCCACCCAGCATAAGTTCCTGACATCAAGCTAGAGTGTTGGAAGCATCGGTACCTCACCCCAGAAAGCTCAGGCAAGGATTTCTATGTTTACTATGTCAAAATTTAATTTCTGTCTCAAGCCCTCACTAAACCCTTCCTAAGAAGAATATTCAATGGTGATAACTTAAGATACCTGAAGTTGTGTCTAGGAAGCTCAGTCAACAATGGGTTAATTGTCTCCTTGGTCATCTTCCAGGTGGCATCCAGTTGCTGTGAGTCTTAGATAGCATCTTAGTGTGAAGGGGAGAACCTGGTACTCAGGTGTCATCACAGAGAAGACACCTGCAGGGGTACATGATGCCTCCTGATTTTTGGCCAGCAACACCCAAGGTGTCTGTGTCCTTCCAGTCTCACATGGTTTTGGGTACTGCATCCTGATGCCAGATGCACTAGTTAAGAAACTAGATTTCCAAGATGGTCTGAGCTTCAGTGTTTCCTGTTTTGTTTTGTTTTTACAGTGACATTTAACTTCCTAGTCCTACATTTTTTTCTTGGTAAAATGAATTACTTCTTCTTGCTTGTATGGATGGAAAAGAGCAAAGAGACAACTCAGCCAGCCCCTCAGGGTAGTTGGGCTCAGCACATGTCAGCCATTATTACATCCTGAGCTTCTGTCCCAAGGCACTTAGTGTTGACATGCTTTATTTGCAGTGATACTATTTTGATATGGAAATATGCATGTGTGGGTCTTAAGACTTACATTGTTCTTTTAAGACCCTTGATCTCCATCTGCCTACCAGAACCCAATAGAAAGTGAACTTTCTCTATGCTAAAACTCATAAGTGAATACACCACAAGTGAGATGTATGCTACTGGCAGTATGGGGCTACTTAGGAGCGTATTAATCACTTTCTCCACTCTGTGACAAAATGATACACACTCACAACTTACAGGAAGAGAGATAATTTTGACTAAGTTCAGGGGATTCTGCCTGTGGTCAGCTGGCTCCAAGACAGAAACACCAGGGAGGAGACTTGCTCACTTCATGGCAGCCCAGAAGCAGACAGAAAAAAGGGGAAGCTGGGGACAAGAACACAACCTACCAGTCATTCTCCCATGACCAGCTCCAACCAGGTGCCAGTTCCTAACAGCACATTCGGCTATAAACTCTCCAATGGATAAATCCACTAATGAGTATGGTGCCTCCATGATCAAGGTACCTTTCAAAAGTCCCACTTCTAAACACAAGAGGCTGTAGGGGTGATACTTTAGATCTACACCATAACATTCTGACTCCGGCCCTCAAAGTGTGCATGTCCATCTCATTATGTAAAATGCAATAATCATCTCTAAGAGATCATCTCTAAGAGATGCCAAAGTCTTAACAATTATAGCATTGCTGAAAAATTCAAATCCAAAGTTTCCTTTGAAACTCAAGGCAAACTCTTAGCTGTGATCCCTTGTAAAAATAAAAAAGAAAGTTAAATACAGTAGTATCTCAGTTCATGAAATTGATTCTTTCTACAATTCTTGTAACAAACTGAGTTGGACGAGAACTGAGTCAAATTCAGTGGTTAGGTTCAGTGTTGACCTTATGCAGAAATTTGGTCTTGTTCTCATCCACTTTGGTTTGTGATTACGATCATGTAAAGAATTGAGATTGTGATCCAAGGTACCACTGGGCTTCAAATATGCAATGGCACAGGATAAAATTCCCATTCCAAAAAAGAGGAAAGAAGATATTAGAAAGGAGTCAAACAAAGCAAAACTCATGGGGGGAAAACATTAAATTTTGTAGTTTCATGTTCAGCACCCAGGCCAGATTGTGGTGAAATGTGAGTTCCAAATGATTTGGGCAGCTCCACCACTTCATCTTGCTGGCTCAAACCCACAAATCATCTCCAGTGGTCTGATGCTGCTCTTTTCCTGCAGCTTTCTACCCCCCCCCAATTTTATTGACAGATAAATAGCAATGAGACAGTTTCAAATCAAACTGGTAGGACAGTTTCAATAATTAACACATTACGTACTGTCTTCCTAGTGGTTATTTGCTGTACAAGATGCAGACATGATATCCTATTTACAAACACTATTACAACAAATCCCTGTATTCATTAAGCAAATGTAACTATATATCTATCCTAACCATTTTGAATACACAGATACAAAATGGACATTTATTTATATATCCCCTTTTTTGTTTAGTTTCGTCATTTGAATATT
This sequence comes from Octodon degus, assembly GCF_000260255.1. Taxonomy (NCBI): domain Eukaryota; kingdom Metazoa; phylum Chordata; class Mammalia; order Rodentia; family Octodontidae; genus Octodon; species Octodon degus. Next base: position 2,693,184 of record NW_004524621.1, on the reverse strand, counting down.
TTTATTTTTTAAATTTTTTTAGTCTTTTATTTATTTATTTATTTTTTACATCAGTTATTTTTATTTTAAAGAAAAAAAATAA
>NW_004524621.1:2671907-2688412 GCF_000260255.1 Octodon degus | reverse complement strand
AGAATATCAAGTCCACATCTTGTACAGCAATTAACCACTAGGAAGAATGTATGCAATGTGTTAATTATTGAAACTGTCCTACCAATTTGGTTTGATACTGTCTCATTGCTATTTGTTTCTCAATAAAATTATGGAAAAGTAAAAAAATAGAAGTGGATGTTTTGTCTCCTTTCCCTGAGTTTCTTCTGTGTTTATCTTTAATTTCTTCAAAATCATGTGCATTGCTACCTCTGCTACTTCCTCTGGCATTCATTCTTTAAAATTACTGGTGTTACTCAAAAATTAATAGCATTCCTCACTGAGAGAGAAATTAGGGAAACAACACCCTTCACAATAGCATAAAAAATTACATATTTAGGAGTCAATCTAACAATGGATGTCTAAAGACCTTTCCATTGAAAACTGCAGTAGCCTGAAAAAGGAGGCTAAAAAGAGTATCAGAAAATGGAAAGATATCCCTTGTTCATGGATCAAAAGAACCACAAAAGGGCCCTACTCCCCAAAATGTTATACAGATTTAATGCAATTCCCAGTAAAAGTACCATTAGTATACATCACAGATATGGAGAAAATGTCCTTAAACTTCATCTGAAACCAGAAAAGACCTAGAACAGCCAAGACAATTCTGAGCAACAAAGGCAAGTCAGGTAGCATCACAATCCCTGACTTGAAACTATACTGCAAAGTTACTGTGATAAAATCATCATGATACCGGTAAAGGAAAAAACAGACCTGAGGATCAGTGGAACAGATTAGAAGATGCAGACACTACTATAAACACACTTAGACACCTTAACTTTGACAAAGGGGCCAAACATATTCACTGGAAGAAAGATAACTAATTTAATAGTATTTGAAAAACTGCCAAAGACTAAAACTATACACGCTTCTCTCATCATGCACTAAACTAAAGTCAAATGGATGAAAGATTGTCTTACTTACTCTTCTCTTATTGTTGGGACAAATACTTGACACTCACAATGAAGGAAGTAAAGGTTTATTTAGCTCACCATTACTGGAAGTTTCAGTCCATATTCAGCTGGGTCCAAAGCAGAGCAGCCCACAGCAGAAAACAACTTTTCATGGTGGTGGCAAAGAGCAAGAAAGCAAGGGAGGGGTAGCAACAGCTCAAACAGCTAGCTTCTCTTCCCACCTTACATTATAATGCAAATTACCTGCCCCAGGGTAGGTGTAGCATCCACACCCACAATAATCAACCACAAACTTCAGAAGCTGCCCCATGACTTCATGAGGCTTTGGGGGGACACCTATACACAAACCATAACAAAGACCTAATATTAAAACAGAAACAATAAATCTACTGGGAGAAAAAGTAGGTGGAAATTTTGAAGACATGAACAAAAACCAAACTGCAGAGAAAGTACTTCAAGGCATCAACAACTGGGGTCTCATCTTATTAAGAAGTTTTTGTGCAACAAAAGAAATCATCAACAGAGTGAAAAGAAAATTCACAAATTGCAAAAAAGTTTTCAGCCAACTATACCTCAGAAAAAGGACCACTATCTAGAACATGTAAAGGACTGAAAAAATTCAGGTCCACCAAACTCAAAGACCCAATTCAAAAATGGGCATCTGACATGAATACACACTTCTGAGATGAAGAAATACAAATGGAAAATAAATATATGAAAAAAATTTCAACATCATGGGTCATTCAAGAAATGTAAATTAAATCAACATTGAGATTCCATTTCACCAAAAACGGATGGCTACCATCAAGAAATCAACTAATAACAAATGGTGGAGGGGCTGTGGGGAAAAAGGAACCCTTCTCCACTGTTGGTGGGCATGTAAACCGGTACAACCATAATGGAAATCAGTGTGGAGACTCCTCAAAAGCTAGGATTACAAATCCCATTCAAACCAGTTATTACCCTTCTGGATATTTTTCCAAAAGATCTGAAAATATCATACCACAGTGATATAAGAGCAACCATGTTTATAGCAGCACAATTGATCATAGCTAAATCTTGGAAATAACCCAAATGCCTATCACCTGAGGAATGGACAAGAAAGATGTGACATTTTTATATAATGAAGTATTACTCACCTACCAAAAACATAAATTTGAGGCTTTTATATGTAAATGGATGCAACTAGAGACCATACTCATAAGTGAAATAAATCAGACTCGTGTGTAAACATTGTATTGTTGTCTTAGTGTAAGAAGCTGAAAGAGTAAATAAGATCCAAAATGTATGATAGACACTGAGGAATGGGAAGAAACTGCTCAAAAGTAAATAACAACTGGGATGGGGAAAAGGAGAAAAGAAGGAAAGGAAAAGAAAAAATATATATTTACACAAGATAGTCAAGATAATTGTACTACTAATTCCTATTAATTCTTTGAAAGGAACAGTTTGTGCTTATATTATTTTATCAAATTTGCTATGCCTGTATCTTGTAATCTGAGCAATTACTTTGAAGATAACAATATGCAATATAATAACCTTTGTTAATTTTCTATTATCTTGTTTGGAAATTCTGTATCATTATTTTTATTATTTTTTTCTCTTTAAAATAAAAAATTACTGGGCCGGGGGATTGCTCAGTGGAATAAGTGCTTCCCTGGCAAGCACAAGGGCCTGAGTTCAATCCCCAGTTCCGAAAAAAAAAAAAAAAATTACTGGTGTTAATGTTTTCTGTTAACACAATGAGTGTACCCTCACAGCTTAAAATCCACACACTTTGTATAACACTGAAGTTCCCTCTGCTCACTGTCCCAGCACAAGAATGGTCAACATGTGTGGAGTTTATACTGTAGGCAGCCTTCTCTAAGCACTTTGTGCCTGTTAAATTCATTTACTCAGTGGCTTTATAATGTATCAGTCTTGCTGTATCCTTGTGAAAATCTAAAGCTCAGTGAAGCAAGGCGACTTGCCTAAAGTCACACACCCAGTAGAAGGCAAAGCTTGGGTTTGAGCCAGGGAGTGTATTCAGGAGGCCCTGTCTTGACAGAAGAGAGCTAGCCTCTCCAAACCCTGTCCCTTCCTCTGAGAGTCATTCATTCATTCATTCATTCATTCATTCATTCATTCATTCATTGATTGGTTGATTCATTCATTCATTCATTCATTCATCCATTCATTCATTCATTCATGTGGTGTGATTCCCATTAGAGCTTCTCTTCCACATTTAGATACATTTATGGATGCCTTGGACATAGACAGCTTTATTCAACTTTTTTTTTCCTCACAAGGATATTCTACCTTATTCTTTGTAAAGGCTGGGAAACATTCAGTAACATGGTTGGTTCTAGCTGATTTATTTAGTCTTTGCCTATTGGTGGTCATTAACAACCTGTTCTTTCCTATAAAGGACAATGGTCCAGTAAAACATCACCATATCCCCTTAAGAACATGGACGTATTTGTTGTGATCTGTCAGGGTGGACACCAAGGGGTGGAATTGTTGGGTCATGTGTTTGCCAGTCTGATCTTAATCCAGACATTCTCTTCACTGCCAGTGGCCCTCCTTCTGTCCCTCTTCTTCCCACTCCACTGATGCAGTGCACACTAAAGTCACAGCACCCTCCTCTTTATTGGTGACAGCCTACTCTCTTAGCTTATCATACAACAGAATGGAACTAGTGCTTTTCCACGTGAAGCTTTTCTGTTTTCTATGATGCTGTCACCACCTGGGTCTTCTGCCTCTCTGACTGTGTTTTCTCATTCTCTTTGTGTAGAAATTCTCAGATGTTTTGAGCACAGAATTGTCCAGAGGTCCTAGGAAACACAGATCCCAGGCTTCCACCCTGTAGAAATTGCAATGTAGTGGGTCCTAGTGGAGATAAGGAAGGTACATGTCAATAAGCTCAAGGGAAGTTTCGCATCTGAGCTATTCTGGTGCAGGTAGCTCATATAGTGCACTCAGTGAAGCACTGGCCTGCATCATGATCTCCCGGGTAGGGTACAACATGAGGCTCAGTGGAGCTAGCTGTTTGCATTCTGGACTGAACTCTCTAAGGTGTGTTCTTTGCACACCTAACTCTAGAGCACAGCCCCATAAACAAGTGCTCTATTTGTTCACAAATACCAGCGAACCACATGTACAGGATCAACAGAAGACAGAGGCTCCAACCCTCTGAGAAAAGCTGGAGATCCTGTTATTCTACTAAATTCACATAGCAAAGTCAACTGCCCCGGACAGGTTTAGGTGCCACATGATCAAGCATGCTCTTTGCCTGAGTGCACTTTGCATCTGAAGCTATGGGACAGACAATTTCCCACAGTGTTCACCAGCTTTAAGGAGTCTTTTATCATTTGAAGTTCACTTTGAAAGAATGATCTTATTTTAAATTATTGTAGATTTTAGTAACAATCCTACTATAGTAACTGATTTTGTATGTTTGTGGCAGTTTACTTTGTAGGATGGAAATCACTCATCTCTAAAACATTCTAGGGACAATATGGCAAGGAAGAATCAACTTTACTTTTCTTTGAAATCTCATCTTCATTGATATATGTGATTCACTCTCTGTGCCTATGAGTTCCACTATCAGCCTGTAGTGACATTCTGTACTATTAGAAATATTAGCAGGAGAGGCTGGCCAGATAGCTCAACAGACTAAAGTACCTGCTTGGGCAGAGTACAGCAGCCAGGGTTCGATCCCCAGCATGCCCTGCTGGCCCTGCCCCTTTGGTGTGCTGAGAAAGCAATTGAGACTGGGTGCACCTATAGTCCCAGAGCTTGGGAGGCTGAAAACAGGAGGATCACTATGAGTCAGATCTATGTAGTGAGACCCTCCTGTAGACCCTGTGCTAAATTTAAAAAAAAGAAATATTGGGGGGAAATTGTATCTTTATTGCATATGCACAGTGTTTTTCTTTTCATTGTTACCTTATAAATATATTTATTGACAAAAGCATTTTACATTACATTAGGAATTATAAGTAATCTAAACCTGATTTAAAGTGCATGGGGAGACATATGTGGGTTATGTGCAAATACTATACCTACTCCAACATTGTGGAAATAGAGGATTTGTTTTCTAGTTACACAGGTCTATGGATGGAGAGGAACTTTCTCCAGGATGGACGTAGAGTTTCACCTATACATGACAAAATGATTCAAATGATGAGCAGCAGGACTTTTGAGTTAATGAGACTTAGATACAGTTTTTAATTAGAGTCCATCTTTTAGTGTGAGACTGAGGGGGGTACTCTGGACGATGTACCTACCTTTTCCACATGGGGTAAACATGAATCTTGGACAGCTGAAGGCAAACTGTCATAGGCTGACTAGTAGCTGCCACCAATGACATGCCCTAAAGCCTGACCACTCCATAGCCTCCATTCTACTGTGAGACCCTGGAGGTGACCTTAGACTTTTCTAGAGTTCTTACCAAGGGACTCATATTTTCTGAGCACTTTTGTGTCTGCCTTCTTTCACTCAGCACAATGTTTTTGCAGGTTTTTCATGTCGTACATATTAATAGTTTGTTTTCTATCATTAAGGAACATTGCATTTTGTAAATATATGCATCGGGGCATGGTGGCACATGCCTGTAATCCCAGCACTTGGGAAGCTGAGGCAGGAGGATGGTTGAGAGTTCAAGACCACCCTGGGCTACAAAATGAGCTCAAGGCCAGAACTGCATAGTGAGACCCTGTCTCAAAAGGACAAGAAATAAATAATAAATAAATGCAAATTTGTTTATTTTCCTGGTGATAGATATTCAAGTTGTTTCTAATTTAGACTACTATAAATAAAAACTAGGATGAGCATTCTTGTCTACATCTTTGTGTGGGCTGATCCATGCTATTTTAAAATTTGGGACATGTGAGAAATTGAAGTGGATTGATTAGCAAGTTATTCATACTTAAGTTGGAACCATATATGGAAAGTATTCATCATAAGACTAAAAGTTATGGCCCTTGTAAATATAATTAGTGTTTCTGTAAATATTCTTTGAAGAACACACAAAAGTCTCCTTCATAAAGATGGGTCACATGAATCTGGATTATAGAATAATGCATAAATCTGATTTTCATGATTTCTAGGTGTATAAAATGATAGATTGTTTGCCTAAAATGTCACTAGAAAAAATCCTGTGGTATTTATTTAAACAATTATGCTCTGTTATAATTTGCTTTGGGCTCTTAATCACATGCTCCCTGGGGTCACAATCGCACCATTAATTTGCTTAGCAAACATTTCCTCCAGAGCTTACCAGTGCCCATGAACTAAATGCACACAGACAGAGCAAATCCCTCGTTAATGAGGCTCAATTAATGGAGCTGAAACTTCCTGTGAGCAAAACCAGGACCTCAGTGACTCACCCCAGGAGGATGAGCACTCGAGTTCCTACCACACCAAGCCAGCGGACGAGACTCAAGGGACCTGGAGGGAGCAGGAGGGGAGGTGTCTCTCCCCTCAGCAACATTAAAAGCTGCCTCTGGCCACTCTAACTGACTGCCTCTTTCAGCCAAATGCTTTCTAGTCTCTGGCTGAAAACGAATGTTGGCAAGTGGAAAGGTTATGCTAAACAATTAGAGGTAGAATAATCCATCTTAATCCTGAACACGTCTGATCAGTTTGGCACTAATGATCTATTTAAGTGTCAGAAAAGTTGTTCTATTCAATCATCCCCTCCAAATAAATTAGAGTGAAGATGGTGTCTTTTATAATCTGCAGTGCACAAAAGGCAAAAGGTGAGATCAGGGGACTCTAGCCAAGACTTTAAGGGAGTTCCAAGAGAAATGGAAATCACAGAATGCCCCCAGAAAATCAGATTTATGCATTATTCTATAATCCAGATTCATGTGACTCATCCTTAGGAAGGAGACTTTTGTATGTCTTTCAAAGAATATTTACAGAAACACTATATTTACAAGGGCCATAACTTTTAGTTTTATAATGAGCACACCCCCAACCTTTAACTCATCAACAAGAAATCTGTAACTAGCACTCTGGCTGCACAGGACAGGGCAAAATTAAATGTTTGCAACTTTTATACTGGACTTGAGTTGGAGGGCGAGTCTGGTCTCAAAATGAAGGCCATGATCCAAAGGAGCCAGAGCAGTTGAGGAAGCTGTTTATTGGTGGTCTGAGTTTTGAAACTACCGATGATAGTTTAAGAGGACATTCTGAGAAATGGGGCACACTCACAGATTGGGTGGTGATGAGAGATCCTCCAACAAAACGCTCCAGACGCTTTGGTTTTGTGACTTACTCTTGTGTTGAAGAGGTGCATGCAGCAATGTGTGCTTGATTACACAAAGTTAATGGGTGTGTCGTGGAACCAAAGAGAGCTGTTTCTAGAGAGGATTCAGTAAGGCCTGGTGCCCATTTAATAGTGAAGACAATTTTTGGTGGTATTAAAGAAAATACAGAACATAATTTGAGAAACTACTTTGAAAAACATGGCAAGATTGAAACCACAGAAGTTATGGAAGACAGGCAGAGTGGGAAAAAGAGAAGATTTGCTCTTGTAAGTTGATAATCACAACACAGTTGATAAAATTGTTGTTCAGAAATTTCACACTATTAATGGGCATAATTGTGAAATGAAAAAGGCCCTTTCTAAACAAGAGATGCAGTCTGTTGGATCACAAAGAGGCCATGGAGGTAGATCTGGCAACTTTATGGGTTGTGGAGGAACCTTGGAGGCAGTGGAGGGAATTTTGGTCATGGTGGAAACTTTGATGGAAAAGAAGGTTAAGGTGGTTGGGGGGGTGGCAGCAGAGGTAGTTATGGAGGAGGTGATGGTTGGATTTGGAGGTGATGGTGGAAACTATGGTGGTGGTCCTGGTTATAGTAGTAGAGGAGGGTATGGTGGTGGTGGACCAGGATATGGAAACCAAGGTGGTGGATACAGTGGTGGTGGAGGAGGATATGATGGTTACAACGAAGGAGGAAATTTTGGTGGTGGTAACTATGGTGGTGGTGGGAAGTATAATGATTTTGGAAAGTATAGTGGACAACAGCAGTCAAATTATGGACCCATGAAGGGGGGGTAACTTTGGTGTAAGAAGCTCTGGCAGTCCCTATGGTGGTGGTTATGGATCTGGTGGTGGAAGTGGTAGACATGGTAGCAGAAGGTTTTTTTTTTTTCTTTTTCTTTTTTTTTAAAAACAAAACAGAAAAGGGCTACAGTTCTTAGCAGGAGAGAGAGCGAGTTGTCAGGAAAGCTTCAGGTTACTTTGAGACAGTTGTCCCAAATGCATTAGAGGAACTGTAAAAATCTGCCAAGAAGGAATGATGATCCATCGTCAGAAAAGTTACTGCAGCTTAAACAGGAAAATCCATAGTCAGAAAAGTTACTGCAGCTTAAACAGGAAACCCTTCTGGTACAGGACTGTCATAGCCACAGTTTGCAAAAAGTGCAGCTATTGATTAAAGCAATGTAGTGTCATTTAGATGAACATTCTTGGGTCCTTTATCTGTTGTAGCTTTGTCTTTTTCTTTCTTTTCATTACATCAAGTATATTACCCTGTAAATTGTGGTAGTGGTACCAGGAATTAAAAATTAAGGAATTTTTAACTTCAAAAAAAAAAAAATGTTTGCAACTTTTGTTCTCAGTGTAGAACAAAGAAAAGGGAATGAATGCTCTGGGTCAAACCTTGCTGTTTAGGTTCAGATTTACTTTTTTTAGCATTTGGGAAACATTCATACTGTTTACCACATGGGGCACTTCCAGAGCTGTGAGGAGGAACTGTGCCTAGTGTGCCCACAGGCCCTGGGGGCAGATCTCCATGCCACAGAGACACTTGCCTTCTAGGCTTCAGGACTTGCACACATAATTTTAAGATCAACAAAGTGCACAAAGGAAGTTAACACACAAAGACATGAGCTCCCATTATTAATATATATGTGTGTGGGGGGGGGCAAAAACAGACCTGCGAAACTTGCGATACTAGGATTATACATACAAATCATAAAGCTCCATGCTTCCAAAATTTAAATAATAAAACATAATCTTAGAAATAACATCAGCAAATTTAAGAAGTTGGTTGATTCTCAGAAAAGATAGATTAAAAAAATTCAGAATACATTCCCTAAAAATGCTAAGGCAAAGAATAACAATTACAGTGGAAGCTAGATTCTCAAAAACAACAATGAAAGCAAACTGAGGGTGGAGCAGGGGCATGGTGGCACACACTCCAGTACCAGCACTCGAGAGCTGCAGCAAGAGACTTGTACATTCCAGCCAGCCTTTGCAACTTAGTGATGCAGTGAGATCCTAAGTTAAAAATAAACAAATAAAAAAGACTGGTTTACAGTTCAGTGTAAAGACCCTGAATCCAATCCCCCCTCGGTGGGGGTGGGGGTGGTTGAAATGAAACCAACATCCTCTTAATTAATTTTAAAGATGTACTCAAGGCAGAAAGAAAATGACCCCTGATAGGTCTGAGATGGCACAGATTAAACACTGATTATAGAACAGTAATAACTCATGAAATCAAAATAGAAAATTAGAATATATGTCAAAAGCAATAGTAGTCTGGTGAGTAAATCCAGTATGTTCAAGTTCTTTGTATTATCCAAGTGAAGAGGAAAGGTATTGATTAACTATAGATTTTGATCACAACATATCCATGTATGGTTCCTAAGGTTATATCACAAAGTGACACAAAAATAGCCAAACTAGAGGATTTTTGCTGTTAAACTATTCAAGGAGAAAAAATTAACCAAACCTGAGTAAAACAAGATGAGAGACAGAAAGACAGAGGAAGAATGATACAACTACAACATTCAAAATGAGGAAATCTAAGCATGTCAAGTGTAGACAAATTAAATGCTTTGCTAAAAGGCTTTCACACTGATTAAATAAATCTAACTATACTACTTATAAAAGATACTAGTAAAACATAATGTTGCACTGGAGTTAAACATTAAAAGATGGAAAAATGCATCATATAAAAGACAAGTAAAACAAAAGTAATATAAATTAAAATCAACATAAAAGTAAAAGGTAAGAAGCTTTACCTGAGTTAACATGATTCACAGTGATTAGTATGATATAACAGTTCATAACTGTGTACCTACTAACTTGAATTTCAAAATACGTACAACAAAATCTGCATTGATCATGGAGAAATTCTAACTTTCATCCACCAGGAATTGATAGAATAAGCAACATAAATTATAGAAATGAGTATCATGAATAACAAATATGATTTAATAAGCGTATCTGAGAAATCCTCCTAAACTAGGTAATAAGCACATTCATATTCTGAGCTGAATGATTTCAAAAATATCAGAATTTGTGGGCTGCAGTGAAAGTTGTATGTGGGGAAAAGCACCATGCATCAACATATGTAGATAGGTCACAGGCTGAAAATTAATGAATTAAGATTGGATCTCAAAGAATAAGAAAAGGAAGAGCAAAACTCAAAGAAATAGACAGTGAACCAAAGAGCTATAATCTGGTGCAATAAAAGTACCTACTGCATATTTTTTGCTTCTTACTGAGGAAACAAATTAAGATGTTGAAGGGACACTATGGCACACTTGCCGTCGTGGGAGACTATAATGCGCTTGGTGCAATACCCTGAGTGTAATAGGGTATTAAAACAAAGAGTATTCCTGCACTGCTGGTGGGATTCAGTTAGTACAACCCACCTGTTCTCTCAAATTGATATCCAGTATTAGAGTTGAAAATATGTATTGCCCCATAATTCCATCCTAGGAACATAAGATGAACAGCTAAAGAAAATATGCCCTGTCTATACAATGGAGTACTACCCTGTGCTATAAAGAAAGATAAAGTTGAGTCATTTATAGGAAAAGGGGTCCACCTTGAGACCGTAGTCTTTTTTCTTTTCTATTATTTTAATTATTGCATCCTCAACATTAGCAGGGATCCTGGCATGTAACAAACATCTGGACAGACCAAATGAGTAAAATAAAAAAAAAAATTCTCATGAGTCACGCTTTGCCGTGCTATCTGCTCCTGATTGAACACATTAGCTACCAATGCAGCATTGCCTACCATCTGCCTGCAATGAGCTGAGGAACAACATGGGTTCTGAAACCTTGGCCAAAACAGATCTCACAGGAAGTGAGCTCCACACAGCAAGAAGGCGGTATCCCTCTGGTCATCTAATCAGGTGATTCGGCATCAAAAGGATACTCTGCCAAACATGACGTGCCAGGTTTAATATAAGGCCTCCAGTTTCCGTTGAAGCTGAGGATGGTCGCCATCTCCTCATTGGACTCCTCACTCAACTTGATGCCAAAGACCTGAAAATTCTCAATAATGCGAGTTGGTGTCACAGACTTGGGGATCACTGCCACATTCCTCTGGATATGGAACTGGATCAGAACCTGGACTGTGTGGTTTTTTTTTTGTGCTTTGCAGCAATCTCCTTAATCTTGGGATCCTCTAGTAGTGAAGGGTCCTCTGACTTAGCCCATGGTCTACTTGGAGAGCCCAGGGAGCTATACGCAGTGACAGTGATGCCCTTGGAGTGGCAGTCCTGGATCAGCTTCTCCTGGGTGAGGTATGGGTGACACTCCACCTGGTTTGTCACTGGTTTATATTTCAGCCCAGGTTTGTTCAAGAGCTTTTCAATCTGGAAGTGCTTGAAGTTGGAGACACCAAGGACTTTTACCAATCCGTCATCAACCAGCTCCTCCATGACCTCCCATGCATCCAAGAATGTTATTTTACTGGAGAGGATATTGCCTTTATTGTCTCTGGGGATGAGTGCCTTCCCAGCCTGAAGTCCCTGTGGAAAGTGAATGAGGTAGATGTCCAGGTAGTCCAGTTTCAGGTCCTTCAGGGTCTTCCAGCAGGCCTCCTTCGCCAGGCTTTTTTCAAAGAATGTGCACCACAACTTGCTAACAATGAGGAGGTCCTCCCACCTCAAGAAGCTTCTCTTGAATCTTCTCTTGGATGGCTTCTCTCACCTCATTCTCATTCTGATAGGTGTAGGCACAGTCAAGGTGGCAATATCCTGCATTGGTGGCTGCTTTCGCAGCTTCTTTGACTTTGCCTGGGGGAGACTTCCAAGTTTCCAGGCCTATGATGGGCATCTTGGCTTTGGTGCTGAGCTCCACAAAGGTGGCCATGGTTGGTGCAGAAGTGATTGTGAGGGATCAGAGAGTCATGCTGTGTCCTAGTGAGAGGGCCTGGCTCTGAGACAATAGTCTTAAGCAAAATGAACTAGACATGCAAGCTTAAATATCACGTTGTTTCTCTTATATGAGGAATTCAAGTTACAAGTAAAGAACAAAATGAAAGATAGTCAATAGAAAGCAGGAAGACAGATCTGCAAGTGAGAGAGGACCAAGAGATGGAGGGAAGAAAGAGAGACGAGGGAAAGGGATGAAAAAGAATTAGGGGGTGTTGTGTGAATGCACCAGCTCCTCATGAGGAGTGTGATCAGTATGTACTGCAAACATGTACTAATAAGAATAAAAATTGAAAATAAAAAAAAGAAATGAGCACTGGGAGACACAGTGATGACTGTTCATAGTCCGTTGTTGGCGACAGGCAATGGATACAATCAACAGGTGACAGCTACGTGCCTGAGTGACCCTGTAGTATAAATAATGGTATTTTAATGTACATAATTAAAGCATAATGATAAAGCTTTATAAATCAAGAAAATCCTATTCTATTATTTAGGAATACATACGTAGCCTAAAAAGCTGAGTCAATTATCAAAAGGATCAAGTTATTCTTCAGGCAGGCACAAAAAAGTTCCCAGGGTAGAGTGTATTTCCTTAGTTCACCTTACACGTAACCTCTAAACCATACCTAGTTTGACCCTGATACCACACGCACACAAAAAAGAAAAAGCCCTCAAAGAAGTCTCTGGACTTGGGGCTGGGGAGATAGTTCAGTAGAATAAGCGCTTGCCTGGCAAGCACAAGATTCCTCTAATCCTTGGTACCACAAATATTTTTTTAAAAAAAAATATGTGTTTCAAGTTTCCTGTATATTTCACTTTTTTAATTTGGAAGATGTAGATGAAAGAGAACATGCTCCAAAAATTCAACTGTAATTAAGTCTGGAGATCTATGATCATGGATTATTTTTGTCCTTCAAATATTAGCTCATAAAAGCTAATTCAGGGCTGGGGAGATAGCTCAGCAGCAAAAGTGCCTGCCTGGCAAGAGCAAAGTCCTGAGTTCGATCCCTGGTACAAATTTTTTTTAAAAAATAATAAATATCTAATCCTCCTCAAAGCTTATTAAAATGGATTAAACCTAGAATATGAACAACATCAAATACCAGTGAGGGTGGGCAGCAAGAGGAATTCTTCTTCATTACTGGCAGGGCTGCAAAATGGTGCGACTGTGGAAAGAAAGTTGACCGTGTCTGATAAGCCTAAGTAAACTCTTACCTTGTGATCCAGTAACTGTGCACTTATGCAAAAGAGATGAAAATGTATAACCACTCAGAAACATGCACACAGTTGTTTCTAACAGCTCTATTCATAATTATAAAACCTTGGAATCAACCAGATGTCTTTCTGTATGTGAATGGATAAATAATCTGTGGTGCAGCCAGAAAATGGAGTATTACTCATACTGCAAAAAAGAAACAATGAGCCTACAGTCCATGGAAAGAAATAAAGAGAGATTAAATGCATATTACTAAGTGAAACAAGCAGTCTAAGGAGGCTATACACCACACGACTCCAACTATATGACATCCCGGAAAAGGCAAGCTATGGGGACAATAAAAAAGAGCAGTGTTTGGGGGAGGAGGAATGAAAGTGAGGAGCACAGGGGATTCTTAGGGGAGTGAATCTACTCTGTAGGATGCTATAATGGTGGATCCATGTCATTACTCATCCATGCAAACCCATGGGATGTCTAACACCTTGAGCAATCCCTGGTGTGGACCGTGGACTCTGGGTGACAATGACATGTCATGTAGGTTCATCAGTGATCACAAATGTTCCACAGTGGTGGAAGATGTTGAAAAGGGTGAGTGCATGAGAACTCTCTGTTACCTTTTCAACTTGGGTGTCAACCTAAAGCTGCTTTTTTATAAGTCTGTTAAATGCAAACACAATGAAAATTCTATAGTTCTTTAAAAATGAGACATATGAAGCTAGTGGTGCCTGGAGGGATCCACCAATGAACCAACAGAGATCAACAGTAACCTCTTTCATGCTCCATCTCCCGAGGTCAGCATTCTTCAAGTAGTGGCTCGCAAGCCTGGATACCTGTGAGACACGCTGGAGAACTGTGAAAACTTCTATACCCAGAACATCACCAGGCCAATTAGATCGGAATCTCACAGGAAACTGTGTGTTCCAGGTTCTTGGCTGATTGTAAAGCTCCCCTTGGATGGAGGACTGCCTGTTAGTTTAAGGTAATTCTGGGCATTTACCTCTTTAAAACATTTTTCATCAGTTTGTGTATGTATGTGTGCACCAGAGCTTCCTCACTGGCCAATTTTTTTCCTGAGATAATTTGGAAGAGCAGGAATATTACAAAGAATATTTTTATGATTGAAAATGCTTTCATGCCTAAGGATAAGGCTGAAAGCCTTGTAATGAAAAATGTATCACAAAAAATAGACCTAAAATAGAACTTTTTCCCCTGAAATTTTCATTTCACTCTTTTCATAATGCAATGGCGGGGCCAGGGAGATAGCTTAGTAGAATAAGTGTTTGCCTGGCAAGCGCAGGATCCTGAGTTCAACCCCTGGAACCAAAATTAATAATAATAATAATAATAATAATAATAATGCAATGGCAGAGCTGAGCCCTAGCCAGGTGGCATCATCCTTGTTCTGCTTTGCCACAGAAGGACCCACCATTCTGCTGAGCTGCCACTTAAAAGAATCAGGAAAAGCAAGCTGGATTATTTGGGAGCAGTTAGGAGAGGTGGCCTAAGGGATTGGTGAGAGTGGAGAAGGGAGAATTTTAGATGTGGAAGACTGTTTAAAACCAATTTACTGCAATCTTTGGTATTCACAATTCAGTGGAAATGTATGCCTCTCTTTTTTCAAAATTCTCAACTTATTAATTTTTAAGTGGCCTGAGGTAACAAGATTCTGAATTTTTATTACATTATACAATTGTAATCATTCTGTTTGAGCTTACAAATTCCATAGTCTGTTGCAGAACCCCTTTCACAATAAAATCACTGCATTAGCCTACAGACATTTCTTACATGACTCAATGTTAGATATCATAATACATGAAAAATATGAAAATAGTCCAAGTTCTTCATATTTTCCATGGCTTCTGTTTTCTAGTGTCTTTTCTTTTAAGTTTCAAAAAGTAGTATCTACAGCTGATTTTTAGAAATTGAGTAATACAAGAGGTTAAACACTGAAAAGTATGTCTCTATCTCTATCCAGTTTTCCTCCATAAGAAATTTTTTTTCAGTGGTGAAAGGATCTTTAATAAGAAAGTAAGGTGTTTTTGTTTCAGACTGCAGAAAAAAAATATATCGATTTGAATACACGCCCGCTGCTGCTTGGATAGTGTAGAGTTTTAGAAGAGACCCACACATGTTTTACAATCAGGTGGTTCTGGCTATAGAGTTCATACCTCTGATAGTACTATTGAGTTTTTGAGTTCCTGAGGTCTGAGGCACACTTTCAACTGGGGTACCAATTGCCAGCAAGTGATCTCATAAATTAGTAAGAACGAGGAAAATATATGGAGAACTCTTTTTTTTTTCTTCATAAAGTGAAATTTTATTTTGTTACTACTTATATCCAGTTAAGGATATCCCACAATGTTTGCATATTTTCTCCCTTTTGTTCACCCATTAAGTCCAAACACTTTTGAAGAGAAATCATGACACCTTAAGGTACTTTTTAAAAATGTCTGCAAATCATTTAGAACCACATGAGTGAGCTTTTTGTTCTTTTTAAAATTTTTTTCCTTTTTTTTTGTTTTAATTTTGTTTATTTTTTTCCATAATTTTATTGAGAAACAAATAGCAACGAGACAGTTTCAAACCAAATTGGTAGGACAGTTTCAATAATTAACACATTGCATACATTCTTCCTACTAGTTAATTGCTGTACAACATGCGGACATGACATCCTATCTACAAACACCTTTAGAACAAATCCCTCTGTTCATTAAGAGAATGTAACTATATAACTTTCCTAACAACTTTGAATACACAGATACACAATGGACATTCATCTGTATCCCCTTTTTTTTATAAGATCTGTTATTTGAGTATTATAGGTGTGTAAACTCAGCAAAATATTCTAGAAGAGTCCAGTAGCCCATAACAGTATTGGATCTTAATGGCAATGTCAGAAATTGTTGACCTGAGTCCCCTACAGCTCAACATAACAACATGGCTTTACTTCTTATACTTCATTTTCATACTTTTATGCTAGATGGTTAAGACCAAGGTAAAGCAGGACCTATGCAATAAGAGTTGGAGCTTTTGGGTCTGATAAGGTCAGTGAAATTCCCTCAGGATTTATCCTGAGATCCTGTACCTCAGATTGTAGAACCTTTGTCAGTGTCACCCATGTGGATGAGTCACAGCAATTGCTTGGCCAATGTGCTCTTTGTGAAAGCCTGAGAGAATGTTTTCTC
>NW_004524621.1:2664295-2668135 GCF_000260255.1 Octodon degus | reverse complement strand
TGCCTTTTCACTTTGTTGGTAATTTCTTTTGACATGAGAAAACTTCTCAGTAAGAGCAGGTCCAGTTGTTAATTCTTTCAACTGTTTCCCGTGCGATTTGATTTCTATTCATGAAGTCTTTGCCTACCCCTATGTCTTCAAATCTCCTACTTTCTCTTCCAGGAGATTTAGTGTCTCTGCTTTAATGTTTAGATCTTTAATCCATTTTGACTTTAGTTTAGTACATGGTGATATACCTGGGTCAAGTTTGAGTTTTTGGCATGTAGAGAGCCAGTCTTTCTAGCACCATTTGTTAAAGAGGCTATCTTTCTTCCAGTGAGTGTGTTTGGCCCCTTTATCAAAGATAAGGTGGCTGAGTGTGTTCGTAGGGGCTTCAGCATCTTCTAATCTATTCCATTGATCTTCAGGTCTATTTTGTTGCCAGTGCCATGTTGATTTTATCACATTATCCTTGTAGTATAATTTCAAGTCAGGAATTGTAATACCTCCTTCCTTGTCTTTATTGCCCAGGATTGCCTTTGCTATTCTAGGTCTTTTCTGGTTCCAGATAAATTTTAGGAGTGATTTCTCAACCTCTGTGAGGCATGTTGGTGGTAGTCTGATAGGGATTGCATTAAATCTGTACAGCAATTTTGGGAGTATGGCCATCCTCACAATGTTGGTTCTTCCTATCCAGGAGCATGGAATACCTTTCCATTTTTGAAATCCTCTACGATCTCTTTTTTCAGAGTATTGTAATTTTCCTTGAAAAGATCTTTGACTTCTTTAGTTAGATTAATTCCAAGGTATTTCATTTTTCTCGGTGCTATTGTTAAAGGTATTATTTCTATAATTTCCCTCTCAGTGTGTTTGTTGTCTGTGTAGAAGAATGCTATTGACTTTTGGGTATTGACTTTATAACCTGCTATGCTAGTGAATTTCCATATTAATTGTAGTAGCTTCTTGGTGGAGTTTTTTGGGTCTTCCAAGAAAAGTATCATGTCATCTACAAATAAAGATAATTTAACTTCTTCTTTACCTGTTCTTATTCCTTTTATTTCTTTCTCTTGTCTAATGGCTGTACCTAATGATTCCAGAACTATATTGAATGGGAGTGGTGATAGAGGACATCCTTGTCTTGTACCAGATCTAAGAGTAAAAGATTTAAGTTTTTCCCCATTTAGGATTATGTTAGCCATTGGGTTTTCATAAATGGTTTTTAGTAGATTGAAGTAGAGGCCATCTATTCCAATTTTCTATAGGACTTTGAACATGAATGAGTGTTGCACTTTGTCAAAAGCCTTTTCTGCATCAATGGAGATGATCATGTGGTTTTTAGGTTTCACTCTATTGATATAGTGTATTACATTTAAAGATTTTCGAATATTGAGCCATCCTTGCATCCCTGGGATAAATTCTACCTGGTCATGGTGTATGATCTTGATGATTTGCTGTATTCTATTTGCTAGTATTTTATTGAGGATTTTGTCATCTATGTTCATGAGGGAGATTGGCCTATAGTTCTCTTTCTTAGCTGCGTCTTTCCCTGGTTTTGGTATCAGTATAATTCTTGCCTCCAGGAATGATTTTGGGAGGATTGCTTCCTTTTCAATTTCATGGAAGAGTTTGAGGAGTATAGGGAGTACATCTTCTGTAAATTTCTTGTAGATTTCAGCTGTGAATCCATCCAGACCTGGACTTTTCTTTGTTAGTAGGTTTTATTTATTTATATATTTGTGTGTGTGTGTGTGTGGTGTGTGTGTGTGTGTGTGTGTGTGGCCAGCTCAGCCCAGAAGGGGGCGGGGCTGGCTGGCATGTGGTGCTGGGGGTTTGAACCGCGGTCCCTGTGCTTTGCTAAGCTTGTTCTAAGTAGGTGCTTTAGACCACTGAGCCATCTCACCAGCCTCTGTCAGTAGGTTTTTAATTACATCTCTTATTTCATTGGCTGTTATTGAGCTATTGAGAGTGGTTATATCTTGTCGATTCAATTGTGGCAATTTGTACCTTTCTAGGAATCTGTCCATTTCTTCTGTGTCTTCTATGGAGAACTCTTCTTTGCTGTGCTATGTGCCAACCCAGAAATCATTCCTGGTTTTTGCTCAGAGGTTATTGGCTAGACTTGCTCATATGGCCTCAGACTATTGGCTAAAACTGGTCAGGTGGCCTCACCCTGCAGGGGAGGCTGTGTGCTACCATTTCTCGTAACAAGAGAAGAAATGTAGACAGGCTTTAGAGACACTGCCTCTTTTAGCATCAGGAAATATAAAGCTGCACTTGAGTGCTCACAGCTAGAGCTCCTAGGTCAGTGAGAGAGTCCACCAGGAAGAATGGCAAGGAATAAATCCCAAAACAAGTGACTATTACATGGATATCTTAAAATAGTCTACCTAAGGTGTCTAGAATTTATTGACTTTTTTTTTTTTTGGTGATTCCAGGGTTCAAACTCAAGACCTTGTGCTTCCCAGGCAAGGACTTATTCCACTGAGCTAGCTCCCCAGCCCCTTTATTGACATATTGAGCATGAATTCACACTTGTTTTTGTCTTAAACAGTCCCCTGAGCACTTTTTAGCTTTGTCCTTGTGCTTACAAAAGGAAGCTTGGTACAGTGGAATCAGAAGAGCTGGACCCCATGCCTATCCTACCAATTAAAAGTTAAAGCTGCCCTCAACATCAACAGCCACAGAAGGAGACAAACGCACTTATTCTGTCCAGCATGAAGGCAAATAGGCAAGAGTATACGTGTGTCCCTCAATGGGAAAGTGTTATTGTTAATGACTCCTTTTTTTGGAAATTACCATCTTTTTATATAACCCACAACCTTACAGTTTTGCTTTGATGATGAGAAAATAAAGTAAGTAAACCAAACGTTTCCTGTGGCACCATTTTATGATAGTTTCTCTTTCTCTTTTTGCTTTAGATGTAACCTGCCTAGTGATAATACCACATCTGCAGTTCCCTCCTGTGTGATATAAATTAGGTGAAATTGTCATCTTCATGTACACAGGGTAGGCTATGTTCAGCTAAAGATTTTGTTCTTCTCTAATAAGCACAGTTGAAAGGAAACAATGATGGTATTGTGTTACACTGCTTATTTCCAGGTTGGGGTCTTGTTCAGGTTCTTGATGTCCTAAGCAAAGAACTGAGAAGGACACCCAAACGTTGCAGCAGGATCAATGGTTTATTTGAAAAGAGAAAGACAAGATCTACTTCGTAGGGTGGAAGTAGGCCAGGGAGAAGAGCTCATAACACCAGGAGCATAGTGTTGAGAGTTTTAACTCTTGGATTTGGGTGGGAGTAAGTCACTTGACTCAGTATTTCTATAGGATTTTTTTGTTTGTTTGTTCGTTTGGTTTTTTTACTTTTAATGGCCCTTGAAGGAACTTTCATGGTTTCCAAAACCCATAGGGGTCAAATCTGCAGAGCTAATTACATGGTGATTAGGGTTGAGGTTGGACAGTGTTGCAGAAGAGCACATGCTTGGAGACTTACTGTGTTTAAGCTAAGTTACCAGGGCAGGGAGATAGCTCAGTGGAGTAAGTGCTTGCCCGGCCAATGCAAGGTCCTGAGTTTGATCGCTGTTACCACCAAAAAATAAAATAGATAAGTTAAGTTACCTGGTTATATCTTTCCATTGTGCTTAGATCTGAAAATCCTGGCCCTGGGCTAATGTTAACACAGAAGATAGATCTAGTAAGATGGCCCCTTCCTTTTCTGTTTAGCCATTTCCTTTGTTACCTCCTGCCTCCATTCTAGCCCAGAAAGACAGCTTCAACGTAGTCCAGTTCTCCCTTTTTTTCTCTATCCTTTTCCTTAACTATCTCCTACCTCAAACTTTCTTTTCTTTTTTTTTTTTTTTTTTT
>NW_004524621.1:2637975-2664195 GCF_000260255.1 Octodon degus | reverse complement strand
TTCCCCTAGCTATGCAGACATTCAGGAGCTCAGGGGCTGCTGTGAAACACATGCAGAATGGAGCTAGATAAATCTAGTTTCAACCCTAATAGATCCCTGTGGATTGGCTATTCACTCCCACACGCCTTATAATAATGTAATATGTGGCCCTAAGTTCCTGCCCACCAGTGTTTTGGTTTGGTCTTGCAACTCAGACTGAAACTAGCCAACATAAGGAGCAAAAGAAGGTGGCCCCTCATCCTGGATGGTAGGTACACTGACCCCAGAAAAAAGCATGAGTAATCTTTCTACCCTTAGCTAAAATCCTCCCCTTTCGTCTCTTACTGGGTCCCTCTCAGTGGGAAAGGAACTCAGGTTGTTGACTGCATAGGCCTAGTCTATTTCTTTTTCTTTTTCTTTTTTGCTTTTAATTTCTTTTAATGTGTAACAGTTATGCCTGAGTTACAGAGGCAGCGCTTACAAGCAGCAGGTAGTTAAAGCAAATACCAGTTTCTCTCTCTAATCTACTACTCCATATAGCTGAATAAATTATGGTGTGATTATACTTTAACACACGCCCACACACACACACACCCTACTCACATCCTCACACACACACTCACTTCCGCGTGGAGGAAAATGGCTGTGAGTCAACCCCGGAAGCAACGACGTTGCCATTCCTAGGAAGAAGGAATGATCTAGAGCACTATGTGAGTGTATTTCCCAGGTTGGGTGGGGGTGGGGGTTGGATTGGCCAAGTCAGAGTTGAGAGAAGCATTGAAACACACAGATGTCTTATGTGTTTCCTCATTGGAAACATCGTTCTTGGGGTCCACAGGTCTTCTTCCCTCCCCTCCTATAGAAGAACCAAACCAAGACCAAATGGGGGTAGTCCAGCAGCCATCCTGAAATGCTCCAAAACTTTCTGTTATGATGACAAAAAATACCTGAGAAATCAACTCAGGAAGGGACGATTTCCTTTGACTCATGGAGTCAAAGTTTCAGCCCATGGTCTACTGGCTCCGTTGCTGTGGAACTGAGGTGGAAACAAATACTGTGGTGGAAGGAGGTGGACGAGCAAGACTGCTCACTTCATAGCAGCCAGCAAATAGAGAGAGCAGGACAGTATGTGTCTTCAGGCTTCTTCCTGCCTCTTGTGTTCCATCTGGGTCTCTACCTTCTTGAGTGGTGCTACTCATTCAGGACAGGCGTCTCCCCTCAATTTGTTGTCTCACATGAAGACTCACAGATACACCCAGAAGTGTGTTTTACTAATTTCCTAGGCATTTTTTAAATCCAATCAAGTTTATAATCAAGATTAACCATTACAGGCATTTTTTTTTTAGGTGTTTATGGTTGGTGCTGTTGCTTTTACTGCATGTTATAAAAAAAATGTCTAATGTGCAAACGGTGAAGAGAATCATGCCCTTAAAACGTCTACATTCTAGTTCCTGGGCCTGTGAACTTGTTAAGATGCATCAAAGTTCCTATCAGCTATCCTTGGCTTGGGGAGATTATTCTAGATAAACCAGCAGCCCCAATATAATCATGAGTTTTTAAAAGTAGAGAACATTTTGTGTGTGGTGAGAATGCGAGCTAAATTGCCGCAGAAGGACTCTGCCTCCCCTCAAGACTTCGGAGTTGGAGGAAAGGAGTCAGCATCCTGGGAATACCAGTAGCCCCAGAGTCTGGAAAAGTCCAGGAAACAGCCCCTCCTGCAGCTTCCCGGAAGGAATGCAGCTGTGCCTTGTATCTACTTGTGTAGTCTGAATGCGATCCTCACAGCCTGTTTTAGGTACCCAAACCCAGTGTTAGGCAGTGGGGCTCAGCGGGAGGTGCTCAGTGTTGGGCATAACCAATGTCCAGTTTCAAAGGTCTCTTTCTTGTCCTTCCACCTTCTGCAATGGGATGGCACAGCCAGCAGCCCTTACCAGATGCTGGTCTAGTGATCTTGGACTTTCCAGTCCCCAGAACTGTAAGAAACAAATTTTTTCTCACTATAAACTCCCTGGTTTCAGGTACTCTGTTATAACAGCACAGACAGGACCAAGACATCCACAGTAAGTGATTTCATGTCAGAAAGAGCTATGTTTTGTATTAAAGTTATAATTCTGTCCCATTACTTATATCTGGGCTGCAATTTCTTCTTTTTTTATTACCTGTAACAGTTATTAAAGAACACTTCTTCTAATCAAGTTTACAGACAACACTAAGGCTGGAGTTGACCTCCTTTGGGGCCATATGCAAATACAATGGGTTTGTTGGTCACACAGTCTCTGTCCCATCTGCTCAGTTCTGATGGTGTGGCATGACGTGCTTGTGTTTCAATAAAACTTTATTGACAAAAATCAAAGATGTGGGCCTGATTTGACTTTCAAGTTTTGATTTCCAACTCCTGTTTAGGTGCATTTTGTATAGGAAAAGGATAGGTATTATAATATTTTCCTTGGTTTGCTAGTTCTAAAGACTAGAGTTGTTCTACTGGCTTTTTCTGCCTGTGAACAATCTGGATGTGTGTGTGTGTGTGTGTGTGTGTGTGTGTGTGTGATTTTACAACCAATGGATTGTCATGCAGTCATTGCCCTTGCTATGCTTATTGCCACTAGCTCCTGATAGCGTGATCCCAGTAGTGTCTGTTAGTTTGCTTGGTTTTTGGTTCAACAAGATATTTCAGGCCCATCTTCTACACTTACCTCACATGCTAAGCAGGCACCTCTTCAAGGGTCTGTAGTCTCTTATTGGTGAGGCTGTGACATGGACAGTAAGGATCTTCTAACGGAAAGGGTCAGCCACTGCTTCCAGGCTTCAGCCTAGACAAAAGCAAGGAGAAGCTTTTAAGAGAGAGAGAGGAAGCGCATTAGAGTTAAGCCTGACATTTCCAAATTATATTCAGGACAAAGTTTCTATCTAACCTCAGAGATCTTACTTCCAACAACTATAGAAGTTCTGGTTCTCAACTAGAGTTGAGTTGAAAGCACCTGACTCATTTCACACAGCACACCTAAGAGCAACCACATCAACAGTGCCACAATAAGTGAGGCCACAAAGAGTCCTTTTCTTTTTTGCATCCTTTTTGCTTTCATATTTCATCCTAATAGGGACAAATTGTCAATTTTTTTTTTTTTTGTATTTTAGCACAGGGCCTCACTACATAGATCAGACTTTCAGTGATCCACCTGTGTTCAGCCTCCCAAGAGTTGGCATTACAGGCGCACTCCACCATTCTCAGTCTCAATTGCATCTCAGCATGCACCAGGGGCAG
Organism: Octodon degus; assembly: GCF_000260255.1. NCBI lineage: Eukaryota > Metazoa > Chordata > Mammalia > Rodentia > Octodontidae > Octodon > Octodon degus. The sequence continues at coordinate 2,660,954 of NW_004524621.1, read as the reverse complement.
GGTCAGCATGGCATGCAGGGGATTGAACCTCGGCCATGCATCTGCCTAAACAGGGACTTTAATCTGCTGAACTATTTGACCTGCCCAAATTATTGGATTTTAAATGCACTGGAGACACTGCAAAAGGTGTATTACTATGCTACAGAGTCCATAGACAGCAAATGTTAATTGTTTTATGTGGTTCTTCAGGCTTTAGAAAATACTTTTTAGTTTAGTTTTAATGTATAATCATGAAAATACTCACATGGTCGTAAAATCAAACATATAAAATGAGGGTTTTTCAGTGAAATTTAGATTCTGACCCTTTCCTGCAGTCCCTGGGTAGCCACTTTTGACTTAGCATTGGTTAAAAATCACTCTTTAGCAGTTCATAAAGATTTTCTTTTCTTTTAACAGGTGCACAGCACTCCATTGATTATTCAAGTAATTCCTTCTCATGAATGTTAACGTTATTTTCCAGCAATAAGTAGTGTCATAATAGTCATGCTGTATTAGGTCTGGCATCTTTGGGACAGAACCACAGAACTGGGATCCCTCGGGCAAGGAAATTAAGAATGCCATCTTGCAAGATATTGTCTTGTAGTCCTACAAGGACGTTCTTCAGTGTGAAGAGCTTCTGTATATGAACACCTGGAGTGGTTTCCATGGTGCTAACTTGGTCAACCTCCATTTTTTTTTCTAGAATCCCTTTCTCTGTGTAATTCCAGGGTAGACCCGGCAAAGCTGAAACTGGATCATGACCAGAAGGATGAACGAAGCACTCTACTCTGCCTGCTTCAGGTTGTCAAGGATGAAGCAGTAACAACAGCCACAGACCTGCCAGTGCATTCTTGCTTCTTTTGTGTCCCTAGCTTCACATAGGATTGCAGCCCCAAAGTGGCAGCTCCAGATACACCATGGCCCACAACCAGCCAGGTGACCTGTGTGGCCCCTCAGACAGGTGGATGGTGTTTTTTTCTGCCCCACCAGAGTGGTGGATGGTCTGATTCTCCCAAAGAAGTCCCTTTACCCACCATGGCCTCACTGTCTGCTCAGCAGCCACCTGTAACTTCTGCATACAAAGCCTAAGAAAGAAGAGGTGGGTATGGGAAGTGGTTCCCTCCCAATTATAGGTGGCCACGGTGCTCTGCAAGTGGGACAGCTCATATGCAGGCCCTGACCTCTGCTACCTGCAGGTGGGGTGTCTTAGGCTGAGTTCAAACCTCTCCCTTTCCTCTATGAAAGGAAGAACACACAAGTTGCTGGTGGATGCAGTGAGGACAGTTACCTTGACTTTGTTGATGAAAAAGAAAGTGTTGAAGCTACCAACAGTCTTGATGAGATTGAGTATTTTGACAAATGTTCAAAGCCCAGAGCTAGGACTAAAACCAAAAGTCAGGTTCCAGGATAGATTTTTCCCAGTAAGATATCTGCCATCTGATTCCTTTTCCTACCCCGCTCCCATGGTCCCCACAGCACCACCTATATCAGTTCTGTTCTAATAAGTATGCAGCTAACACCCATGGAGAGAAATCATTGAGCCCTGCATATTCTCCTGTGAAACAGGAATGATTAGGTCTAGCTATGTAAGGAAAGATGTGTGCTTTAATCAGCAGTGTTCCTCCTCTTTGCCCCAGGACATAACCCATTGGACACTCCTCTTCACACTACAGCAGGGGCAGTCCTCAGCAAGCCTGCCTGGAGCCCGCCAACTGATCCATATGGGGACAAGCAGCTTCTCTTGGCTGGGCCAGTTACATGGGTTGCAGCTGGGGTTCTGGGATGCTCCTCACGTTCTTGCTGCTCGTAGAACTATGGGCACAGCATCTGGGACTGGTTGATGGGGACACACAGATAGCTAGCAGAGGAGTGAACAATGAGGCAATGGTTGAGCAAGGCTCCACTGAGTCAGGGACCTCCCTTGTCCCCCTCAAATTTGGGGCCAGTCACTCAGCCCTGCTGTGTCCGTGGTCTCTGTCTTTTGGGAAATCTTAGAGAAAATTATTTCTCCCAAAGACAAATCAAAGTCTTCAGTTTCTTACAAAGCAGACCCATCTCCCCCAATACCTGGTCCCTCAGGCCTTCCCCTGAGCCACTCTTGGTTGGAGGAGGAGCCCTGCACCCACAAAGGACCATGACTTGGCCTGCCACAGAGCACAGACCACAGACCACAGACCTTCCAGCTTCTCTAGGGCCTTTTGCATTTGCTCATCCAAACTCTTTCACTTTCTTTCAATTTTTCTTACTCTGTTGATTTCTTCCCAGAAACTTGGGGTAGGGAGTGTTAGATAACAGGCATATTAGAGATTGAATCCAGGGTATTCGCCCTGAGCTACATCCCTAGCCATTATTTTACATTTCTTTCCATTTCATTTCATTTCATTTCATTTTGGCAGAGCTGGGGATTGAACTCAGGCCCTTGAGCTTGCCAGGGGAGTGCTTATTCCACTGAGCCATCTCCCCGGCCCTTTCATTTCATTTTGAGACAAGATCTCATTAAGGGGCTAAGCTGTCCCGGCTGGGTTCCAACTTGCAATCTTCCTGTCTTAGCCTCCTAAAGTGCTGGGATTAGTGTATGCCACCACACCTGGCTACTTCTTTCATATTTCTTAATGCATGCAAATAAAGCATTTGCTGCTTGCATAAATTACACCTTTAACATCCTTGCCTTCAGGTTTCTCTGCTTTTAATTCAATCTGCATAGAAAAGCCAGAGAAAGATTTTATTTTTAGCTATGTAGTTCAGGCTGGCTTTGAGTTCACTTTGTAGGCCAGGTTGGCTGACTTTGAACTTACAAGATCCTTCTGCCTCTTCCTCCTGAGTGCTAGGATTACAGGCTTGTACCACCATACCCAGCTTGTTAAATTATTCTTTTTAAAAAATGTATTTTAGTATAGGGTCTACAGGGTCTCACTGCCGCTGTGCTCTGCCTAAACATGAGCTTAGTCTGCTGAGCTATCTGGCCAGCCCATTTGTTAAATTGTTCTTAAACAATGTAGTTTTGTTGCTTTTGGAAAAGGAATTTCTTAAATTATTAACTTTTAAAGAACTTTAAAAAAAAGGAGGAAAAGCTTATTTAGCTCACAGTTTGTAGAGGTCTCAGTCCACAATTGGCTGGTTCCAAGGCAGGGTGGGCATATGGCAGAAAGACAACCATTCATGGGTGTGGGAGACACCAAAAGCAGCAGGACAGGAGGAGCAAGAATTTCTTACGTTGAAATAGGCTCACAAGAAATTATAAAAATAATACAGAGAAATATTACCTTCCTACTACTAGGGATTGAACCCAGTGCCTTCTTACTGAGGTATGTCCCCCACCCTTTCAAAAGTTTTTTACTTTGAGACAGGTTCTCACTAAGTTGGTAAATTTCCCAAGTTCAGGTCAAATTTGTGCTCTTTCTGCCTAATCTTCCTAAAGTGCTTGGGTTACCAGAGTACATCATGACTCTGGACAAGGTGTGACTTTTTAATTGGTTGTTAGTATGTCACTGATTTACTTATATTGTACTTATAGTCAGTAACCTTTCGAGTTGGTTTTGATTTTACTAGTGTTTCTGAAAAGCAACTTCAGAAATCCAAACACATTACTTGCAAATAATACACATCTTATCTTTTCAGCCTAGTCCTTGTATTTTTCTTTACTTGTTTTGCTATGGCTCCCAGATCCTCTAGTTTAATGCTAAATAGAAACAAAGGCTGCAAACCTCTTCACCTTGCTCTATATTTTAGAGCAGTGTTCCCAGGGCTGGCCAGATAGCCTAGTAGACTAAAGCGCCTGCTTAAGCAGGTGCAGCAATTGGGGTTCGATCCCTGGCATGCTGTGCCTACCCCACACCTGGGGGCATGCTGAGACAGCGACTGAGACTGGGTGTGGTGGTGAGCCCCTATAATCCCAGCACTTGAGAGGCTGAAAACAGGAGGATCACTACAAGTCTGATCTGTGTAGTGAGACCCTGTAGACCCTGTACTAAAATACATTAAAAAAAAAAAAAAGCAGCGTTCCTCAGTGTCAGCACTACTGATCTTGGACTAGATAATTCTGTCAGGAGGTGCCGTCCTGAGCACTACCTGGAAGGTTTGGCAGCATCTTGGTCTCCATTCATTAGATGCAATAAGATCACCCACTCCCCAGGTTGGGACTAAAACTCTAAACAAAACCTCCCAGCATTACAAAATGTTCCCTGGGGACCAAAGCCCGCCTTTGTCCACAAATGCTGCTATAAACATAGTGCTTCTAACTTTTCACTATTAAGTTTGATTTTTGCTATGTAGATACCAATTATGGTTTCTGGTTACAATGAACAGAAACTGGCTCAGGCTAAACTTATAACACTGAAGGCAACAACAGCGGTGAGAGCCAGTTGCTGCCGCAATCAATGAGAAGTCTGCCAAAGCAAACTCAGGGAGTGGGCATGAGCCAAGGAGGTCAGGATGAAACCAGGAACACAGAGGACGTTGCCAGCACAGCCTGGGGAGGGCACCAATCACATGCTTCTGTGCCTGCAGCCCAAGAGAGCCTGAGAGCCGACTGCTGCTTTGTGAAACCCACTGTAGATCAATCAGGGTCAGAGGTGGAGGGAACATCCATGAGATGAGGCTTGGGTCACAAGATAGCTGGGAGTGAGTGGTGGGCTGTGGGGGCTTCTACTTTAGGAGATGGACTGGAACTCACTGAGACTCAGAAATATGAGTTTCCAAAATCAAAGGAGAAGACTCAGCTGCCAGGCTGCCTTAAAACAGGGACAGAAATGGAGATGTAAAAAGCTAACATGCATGACAACAGGCTCTAACTTTCTGATCCAAATGTAGTTTTCGGAGGCATGAAGGGCTTGAGGGTTAGTTTGATGTGTCAACTTGGCTATGCTAGGGTTTCCAGTTATCCAACCAATCACTCACCTAGGTGTTGCTGTGGAGGTGTTTGCATAGACGTGGTTAATATCCACTATCAGTGTACTTTGGCTAAATCAAGATTATCCTCCATCATGTAGGGAGCCTCATCCCATCTACTGAAGGCCCCTGGGGCAAATCTGAGGTTCTCCAAGGAAGAAGTAGTCAAAATTGTAACATTAGCCCCTCTTGAGAGTTTCCATCCTGCCAGCCTGTCCTGTACGGCAGGCTCCCACAGTCAAGAGCCGACTGCTTGACACAAATTGTGTAAAATAAATATTTTTGAGCGTGTGTGTGTACATAAACACACACAGGGATAATTTAAAATATATGTTGAATAAAAATTTGTACTGGTCTGGTTTCTTGGAGGACTCCAAGTACAATAAAATTTTTCATTTTATTGAATTTTTCACATTTAATGAGAGAATCATGCACACCTTTCTCTCCTTTGGAGTGCAGGCAGCTAGTTTCCTCTATCAATCCTTTTTACATGGCATAAGCAATTTCAAGACACTTAGGCACTTAGTCCAATTGTACTCCTATAATAGAAAACCACAGACTGGATAATTTATAAAGGACAAGAATTTCACACAGTTCTGGAGGCTAAATGTCTAAGGTCAAAGTGTCACTGGCATCTGGAGAGAGCCTTTTCTTGCTGTGATGTCACATAGTGGGCAATGGAAGATCAAGAGAGCCCTCCACCAGTGCCAGCACCTTCATCATGGACATGGGAAATAAATGTCTGTTCTTTATAGATTACTCAGTCTGAGGTATTCTATGATGGGGGCACAAAAAGACAAAGACTGGAACCGGAGGAGTGCAACAGTGCTGGGACAATATCTGAAAATGTCAAGAGGCTTTAGAACCACGGGATGGATGGGTAAGAAACTGGAAGAGTTTGGGAAGGACGCCAGGAAAAGCCTGCACCATCATGGATGGAGCAGCAGGGGTGACTCAGAGCAGCCACAGGGAAACCTTACTCCTCCTCTGAGAAGTTACCTAAGTGGTATGACAGGAAAGGTCACTCTGATGAGGCCCTACGAAATGTGAGCAACAAATATAATGAATATTCACCCTTTAAAAATCTTATTACTATATCAGAGGCAGAGGGAGAGCAGAGAGACCACCGGGATGGTCTTCATGGGAGCAACGAGGCTTTTATTTCACTGGAGTGCTTGTGGGCTGAGCCTGACCAGAGCCAGCAGCAGGCTGAGGGAGAGCAAAGGTCTGGAAGGGGAGGTGGTTGCCAGGCGCTGGGGGTGGTTGCCGGGCACTGGTCTGAGGGATCACTGGCTTGAGGGGCCTGAGGATAGAGTGTGGCCAGGCTCCTCTGAAGGCTGGCAGCTGGATGCGCCAAGGCTTTCTGGAACTGAGAGTGGGTGCTGTTGTACCCAGAGTTCCTGGAACCGGGTCTTTCCCACCAGGTGTGACAGTTACACTAAAAGACATGTTGCCAAGAATTCTACTCAAAACCCTCCTCCTCCTCCTCTTCTTCTTCCTCCTCCTCCTCCTCCTCCTCCTCCTCCTCCTCATTTTGAACATTTTTCCTGTCATCCTCACCCTTTCTACTGCAGCTCTGGAGTCTTCATTCCTGAGTGTCTTTAGTTGTACTGTCCTGGCTGTCTCGATGTCCTGAATGGATTCGAAATGTTTTACTGACATGGTCATTTTGACTTTGGGGACGATCCGGATTCTGCATGGGCCCTGATCTGGTGGTGATTAAGGTAGATGAAGACAGACACACTGTTGTTTTTATTCCCAGGACTGGTTCCTCCAGTGGCAAGAACAATAGGATAAGTGTGTCTTGGTCACTTTCTCATGACCAGGACAAAATACCTGGCACAAGCTGAAGGAGGAAAGGTTTATTTTGGTTCATGAGCATCTGGCTCCAAGGCAGAAACAGCACAGTGAAAGAGCCCCACACGGTCAACACCAGAGTGTCCAGGGTACAGAGAGAGAAGGAGCCAGGAGAAAAATAAACCTTTCCAGGCCCCAGACCCAGCTACCTGCCTCCAGCCAGGCCCCACCTCCTAGAAAGGCACTCAGTTCTGGGATGGAAGGAATGTGTGAACCCAAGATCCAGTCACCTTTCATGAACCCCGCCTCTGAACGCATGACACACATGGGGGACATTCTAGATCTAAACCATGACAGTGCATTCAAAATGGGATGGGGGGAATTTTGAGAGGAATTAATGGCAGTGTCCTTTTATGTAATTTTTTAAATTTTGACATTCACTGTGTATTTCAATCACACTTCATAGACAGAAATGAAGAACAAATATTAGAAACCAGAAGAAAGGCCACCCTTGCTATAAAGTTATGTGGAACTTGACCAAATCATGTCTGGGTCTTAGGATTTTATAAAAGACAGAATTTAAGAACAATGAACTAGGACATTTGGAAGAAGATATCACTAAGCAACTAAAACTGTGGCATGGCTTTGCCACTTTTATAGTAACATGAAATGAGAAAAATATATAACAGCAGAATTTATAGATGGGGGAAAGCAGGATGTAAAGATTTGGAAATGATTCAGCTTATCCACATAAAGAATAAAGTAATCATGTTTAGGAAAGAAAATCAAGGATGTGCCCAAGGGACTAATTGCTAAGACCAGTGTGGAAGTGAGGCAGGCAGGTGAGAACCTGAGTGTGGATGGAAGATGGATGGCTAGATGGACAGATGGAAGGAAGGAAGGAAGGAAGGAAGGAAGGAAGGAAGGAGAGTAGGAAGGAAGGAAGGGGCCAGGTGTAGCTCAAGGCATTGTTTGGGCAAAAGGCCCAGCACATTTGAGATCTTTCAGGTTGTCAGTGAAGGATGCTATGTCTCTGCTCCCCAAATTCTAGCCAGCCCAGTGTACACGGAGGCCCGGGTATGGCTTATTCCCCCACTTTAGGGGGTGCAGTAGCAAGCCTTAGTGGCATCCATCTCAGGCTAACCCTATAGGCATACAGAGAACAAGAACTGTACAGGCATGTTGTCCTCCACCTACATGTGGGAGGGCGGGACCCCTTGGAGAAGAGCCACCACAGACTGTCCCTCTAGGGCAGATCTCAGTGGAGCCGTAAGGGCAAGGAGACTCCTATCCATGGAGCCAGCCACCAGCATGTAACATCAATGTGAGAGCCATAGTACCCAACTCCTACTTGGGGTGGATTCTGGATCCTTGGGCATCCAACCCCACCACAGTGTGTGTAGAAGGCAGGACATGAAGTTAAATATTAAGATTTAGATGGAGCTTTAGATAACAATTAGGAGGTAAGCCTTAAAATTTAATGCTGCTTGTCCTGTTGGGTATTAGACTGACTTGGGACTGTTACCCCTCCTCCTCTCCTAGAGCTCCATTTTGCAATGGGAATGTCTACCTTATGTTGGGTTCTATGGTCCTATTTTGGAAGAGCAAAACTTGTTCGATTGCACAGACTCATGGCTGGAGGAGAATTTGTCAGGTTGAGCCAAACCTTGGATTTCACCCAAATGAGGTCTAGATGAGACTCTGAATTTCGACTTTAGAGTTGGTGCTAGAATGGGTTCAAACTTTGGGAACAACTGGGATGGATTGAGTGTACTTTGTATATTCAGAAGGACATGGACATTGAGGGGCCAAGGACAGAATATGATGTTTAAATGTGTCCTCTCCAAAATTCAGATGTTGCTGATATGATAGTATTAATAGGCAGGGTCTTTAATAAATGACTAAGACTTGAACTTCCCCTTTGGTTAATGGGTTTAGGTCCCTTTTTAAGAGCCTCCACACTTGACCTCTAGCACCAATATGTACATAAATGCACGGATATGTGCACTCATACATGCATACATACACTTTTATGCAGTGTTGAACTAGCTTGTGCTTCTTCCATGTGAGGCTGAAGCAGAAATGTCCTTGACAGCTGCTGGTGCCTCAGTCTTGGGCTTCTCAGCCTCCAGAACTACGAGAAATACATCTCTGTTCTTTATCATTCCCAGTCTCAGGTATTTTGTTACAGAAGCACAAAAGAGAGTAAGACACATAGTCACTCAAACACACTCTCTTTTTTTCTTTTTTCTTTCTTTTTAAAATGTTTTTAGTGCAGGGTCTATAGGGTCTCACTACACAGATTGGACCATAGTGATCCTCCTGTTTTCAGCCTCCCAAGCACTGGGATTACTGAAATGGGCCACCATGCCTAGTCTCAATTGTCATCCCAGTGTGCCCCGGGACAGGGGTGGCACAGCATGCCAGGGATCAAACCCCTGTCCCCACATCTGCCTAAGTAGACACTTTAATCCACTGAGCTACCTGGCCAGCCCCAAACACACTTTCTAAATCCCCTTGCAACTGGATGTGGCTGTGCATTAAAGTGATGAACTGTAGGAGACAATTCCTGGACCTCATCTCAGTCCAAGAAGCCAATATTTGTAATCCCAAAGTTATGTTATTGGAATCCCATCAAGTTGATTCCAATCTACCACTTACAATGCAACCCACGGTAAAAATAAAGACACTAAATTATATTTTCAATCATCGGGGAGTCAAGGGGCTCTAAGTCCAGCCATGAAGATGGCTTTCCGGAACCAAGAGAGTGACCCAGGGCCTCACCCTGTTTTTATTCAGTGGGGGAGTGGCTTGAGGATTGACTGAGAACTGTGGGAAGTAGGTGATCATTGTGAGCTGAGCTAGGTGGGTGGCCTACATTTACCTAAGGCCAATTGATAAACAAAAATCCTAGCCAGCTCTGTACATAGGAAATAGGGTCAGGCTCAATCAAAATGGAGACAGTCGCTCTTCTTTCAAGGAGAGCTGCTCAGGTGGTCCTCCACAATGAACAGGGAGGAAGGAGGAAGGAGGTGTGGAGCCAGAGGATGAATGGCTTTATAAGATGCGGTGAGTAGAATTTTAAGTAATCCCCTGGATGCCTGCCCTCCTCCCCAGAACTGAGCATGGGAGGTACCTCCTCTGCATGTGGTAGGTACCTCCCTTGCATCAGTAGCCTGCAGAATTCTCAAAGCCTTGTTTGGCCACCCTTTTCTTTACAGATAATAAGTTCCACAAGCCAAGTGTCATGTTTTATATGTAGCTGTGCCCCAAAGCCTCGTACTCTCAGGTGGGCTTGGGGTGTTGATTCGATCATGGGTGTGCCATGCTCAATCAGCCCACTGATGGGCTTATAGCTGGGTGTGCTGCTGGGAGCCTGGAGGGCGGGTGGAGGGCCGTTGCTAGAAGGGGCAGCCTCCTCCTCCTGGACCTCTCTCCTTCCTGCCTCCCACGCCCAGCTCTTTCTCCTGGAGCCAGCCAACTATGGACAGAAACCGCTCCACACTGTGAACCAAAATAAAACTGTCCTTGTTAGCTTGTATCGGGTATTTTGTTCCAGCAATGAGAAAGTAGTTACAACAGACAGGAACTCTGGAACACTGTAAGCTTTACACAAACATTTCTTGAATGGACACATAGCAATTTCCAGTCAATATGCTACTAAAAAACTAAGTGTATAATTACACCAGACCTCCCTGAAGACATACACAGCTTTGTGTCTCATTTGAATTCCAGACATTAATTCAGTCACACTGGAGTTCCAGGGCCAATTTTAGCTATACGGCTTGGGCAAAATACTTAAACCTTTGAGTACCTGGCAGGGGCAGTTTTATGCTTCAGGTCTTTCCTTACATACTGCAGAATAAGCAAATGACACAGAATGGTGGTTTTTTTTTTTTTTTTAAGGTGTTAGTTTTTTAACATAAGATCTTAAATGCTTAATGTAGCACTCAAAATCTGAAAGCGTTCCCAGCGTAGAGAAAGTAGCGTGGCTTTTTTTTTTTTTTCTGGTGTTGTCTCCCACAGACAAATGAGCTGTGACTCAGTTTCCCTGTCTGAACAACAGGGAAGTTGGACTTGCTCTATTCCAAGGTCTTTCCCTTTGTGATGACCCCAGAGGCTTCTTACCTGAGATAAGACCCAAAGCATCGCTGCTAGACACACTAACAATATGATCTAATTTAGGCGCGGCTGGTTCTCATCACTGAAAGGAATCTGGTCATTGAGTTCCAGCCTCCAGCTACGCAGACAAGGGCAATGTTCCCAAAGGCTGCAGGACCACAGCAGCAGTTAGACAATGAGAAGAGAGAAGGCAGTGTCTGTCTTGTGAGGACTGGGAGCGACCTTCCTTGGCCATGGTGCCAGGTGAAAAGAATGTTTGGTTGAGGGTTATAGATCTCTGCCATGAAGGCTGAATTTGAAGAATACAGCAACCTAGAATTGTACAGATGGCCAAGGGCACGTGACCTTGTGGTTTTCACCTAAGTGACTCTTTTCTGCTGGTTCCTCATCCCTCTGCTTCATGGCGCAGAAGAACTGAAGGATTTCTTGCTCACGCACAGTTCTATATGACTGCAGAGAACCATCAGGTCAACACGAAGGCAAATGCTGATGTCACTGGTTACTTTTCCTTTGGCTTTTTACTCATCCAACTTAGGCAACTACTCTGTCCTGAAGTAAGAATAATTCTAGCCATAATTCAAATGGGAATTAAATGAAATAATGTCCATAATCAATTACTAACAAACAACAAATAGTTATTTTTAGCCTGCTATTTAAGGTTTCAGGACTGGTGGACTTATGAAAAATTAGCTATGTAAGAAGTAGGTTTGAAGAAAAATGTTCTAGAATCTTCTCTTAAAGACATGCATGCCACCTCTATCTTATGAGCATGGCTATATTGGTTCTGTTTTCAGAACTTTGCCCAACAATCTCTTGTGAGCTTGTATTACTTGGTCTGAGTAGCACTTTTTTTTTCCTTGGACTGAAGTATTCCTTTCTCTAATCCATGTGGTTCTGCGCATGCTGGATCACTCACATAGTCAATCACCCTTCAAGGCACATGGTTACATGATGACTCCTCCATCCCCTCTGCATCATGGACTGACCTGGGGTGTGGAATTGCAACTTAGTAGACCAGCTTCCTGGGGACTGATCCACAAAATCTGATAAAGAAGTTCTCTCCTTCTGTAGGTTGGGGACATGGGCTGTGGTCTTTCCCACTGGGATTCCTGATAACAATGGGATTACCTGTATCCAAAAATCATAGAGGAGGGTCTTTGGGGTCCCTCTACTGACAGCCTAGCTCTCCCTATAGCAGATGGGGTCCTCAGAAACCTGGCCAAGTACGGAGCCAATAAATTGCCTCTTTGATGATAGCTAGTTGCTGTTGTTTCTTTCTCTTACCATTAAAAGCATCCTAACTAAAACATATTTTTGTTTACTAATATCTGAACAGAGTTTACCATATTAAGGTAGCACCCAGGATGGGCCAATGGAACATAGCAAGAGAAGAGGTTTTTTTTTTTTTTTTTTCTTAAATTTTATTTATGTGTGTGTGTGTGTGTGTGTGTGTGTGTGTGTGGCCAGCTCAGCCCACCAGGGGGCGGGGCAGGCTGGCATGTGGCGCTGGGGGATTGAACCGCGGTCCCTGTGCTTTGCTAAGCTTGTTCCAAGTAGGCGCTTTAGACCACTGAGCCATCTCACCAGCCCCGAGAAGAGGTTTTTAATGGCTTTGCTGGAAAAATTAAAATCCTGGAGACCTTATGTCAGTTGCTCCAAATTCAAGGTCTCAGTGAGATACACTGCATTCATTCCCATATGGTTTATGAAATTCCTTTCCCTTCTGTCTGTCCTCATGAAGGAAAGATGATATAAGCTTGTCTTTAAAGCAGCCATGTTGCCTCAGGCTAGAGCAAGAGAAATAAATTCAGGCTCAAGCTCCAAGCCTCTTTTACATCAGCAGAAGGTGCTGGTCCTGAGCCCAGCCCCACCCTCCCATTCTTCCTGCCAAGATCCAGGAGGTTACTGCTTTTCCTCCTTCCCACCTCTCCTGGGTGACATCACCCAGCAACCCCACCATTTATTCCCAGCCAATGGAATCCCAGGTTCACCCCAACCTCCCCTGGCCCATAAAATTCAGTGCTTTCCAACTCTGTTCTTTTAAACCACAGGATCATAAAACTGGACACTGCAGAGAAGCTCTGCTGTTATGTACTACGGAGGTGAGGACAAAAGGCACAATGAAGTGAATTTAGTCTCTTTGGAGAGAGGAAGGATGGGGGTAAAAGCCACATGAGAATGAAGGAGTGATGCAATAAAAATGAAGGAAAATGGAGGACAAAGAATAGGAGAGGCAGGGAAGGCCATACAGAGGAGACGGCCCTTATGACTAAATTGTGTTCCCCAAGAATTCCTATGCTGAAGGCTAAACTCCCAGTGTCTCAGAATGTGACTGTGTTTTGAGATGGGGCCTTTATGGCAGTGACTAAGGTTAACCAAGGTCCTGTGGGTACACACCTACATCCAACATGGCCTCATAAGGAGAGTGAGAGCACTTAGTATGCTGAGAGAATGTTCTAGAAGGGAGGGAGTGCTAGGGCTGTAGGGAGAAGAGAAGAGATGATGGTGGGAACAAAGCTTGTACCACAAGGAAGGGAGAGGAGTGAAGCAAGCAAACAGGATCAAAGACAGTCCCCATCTTGTCACAAAGAGAAAGTGAGACAAAGATTTCCAGGTCTGCAATACTACAAGAAGTATAACAAGCACATATTAAAACCAAAAGTAATACTAATAATCTTCAGCCATTTTATTTCCATTGAAATGACATGTTCAAAGATTGAGGATTCAATCTGTACCTTAAAGATGAGTCATCAAGACTCCAAAGGTCCAATCACATCAAGTCACAAGCTTTAATTTCTTAAACTTTAAATGATAGAAAAATATACCTGAGATAAAAAAATTCCAAAGGATGCCCATCTCATAATGCCCTTGACTTACAATTCCCTTCAGAGGCCTTTGTTTTTTCCCTACCTACCCAGAACCAACCCATAAAGATCTTCCAAACTATAAAGTACCATGGCGTTATTTCCAAATCCAAAGAAATCCAGAAGTGCTTACATCTTACAAAGATTATCTTGTCAAGATTGTTCAGTGTCATTTTCTAAATGTATAAAACCAAAGCCCAATTAAAAAAATATTTTTCCAAACACAAGGTATAGAATATATCAATGTGAAAATAAGAACATGGTCCAGTTTTAATTGCACATTGTGAACTTTTGAGGAAGAGCAAAGTTTATCTTAACTATTTACAATTCCAAAGTATCTGAGTCAAGGGATGAGTCTACATTAACATTTTCATTAAAGATAAATAGGATAATTAACAAATCATAAATAAATATATATGTCCACTCCCAAACGTGATAGGTAAGTCCTTACCATACAAGGAAATTACAGTTTAAGTATCATTCACGGACATATAAATTCACTTTCATTTGTTTTAGGAAAAGCAAAATTGGACAACAAAGACTTCTCTGTTGGTTCTAATTCCAGTGGTGTTGGATTTTTATGTCTTATTTGTCCAAGTAAATGAAGTCAACTCCACTGATTTTTTTTTTTTTTTTTTTTTTTTTTTTTTTTTTTTTTTTGCACAGTGGTACATAACATGGAAAAAGTGTTACTACTGCTTTAGTTTACTTTCTCTGGGGACCAAAGAATGAGACCTCTGGGTCAGCAGGCCTTCCAATCAAGTCCTAGCTGTATGGGTGCCGTACTAGCCACCTACACTCTGCACACATGGGAACCAATCTCCTAAACTGGTGAAGGGTAGGAGACAAGATGGTGCAAACAGCACAACACGGTGTGACTCAGTGATGGAGGCTTAGGGTTCCAACCAGCACCAAAAACCAAAAACCAGAAATGAAGCAAGCCAGGTGTGATGGCACACTCCTGTAATCCCAGAACTCTGGCAGCCTGAAATTGGAGAATCACAAATTGGAGCCTAGCCTGAGCAAGAGTGACCCATCAAGAACCTGTCTCAAAAATAAAAAATAAAGGGGGGAGGGTTAAGATATAGCTTAGCGCAGATGCCCTGGGTCCAGGCCCCAATACTGCTACTACTACTTCCACCTTTGGCAATGAAACCAATTTTCCTACTTCTATTTATTTACTTTTTAAATTTGCTTCATCCATGCTAGACAAACATTCCACCAGTGGACTTCACCCCTAGTTCTTTCCACTTTATTTAAAAGCAACTGATTATGTCTGACGAGCAGTGTCTGGGTGTTTTTTGTTTTTTGTGACATGGTCTCACTATATAGTTCAGGCTGGCTTTTATCTCACTATGTATCCCAGGCTTGCCACGAACTCATGGCGATCCTCCTATCTCAATCTCCCAAATGCTGGAATTGTAGGCGTGTATGTACCATGTCTGGCAAGTGTCCAGTTTTTCAAATGAATGTAAAACTAATGCTTTGTTTAGATGTACCCCAGCATGGCTCTTGTCCTTGTCATGCTGGGGATGACAGTTCTACTCTTCTCCTTCAGGGCTGATCTGAGGGCACCTCTGAGAGTCCCATTGTGGGACCTAGACTTCAAAAACAGAAAAGTGAAGAGAAATTCGTGTTTCTAAATTCCCAGCAGCCACAGCCACAAACCTGTACTTTCCCCACGGAGGACAGAGAAGCCTTTCCCACAGGAGAGACCTCATCACGAGTTTATTCCCATCACACCTAATGGTGCCCTTTCCTGATGGCCACAGACAGGTTTGTGCCACACAGAACCAAACAGAGATAAAAGCAAACAGTGACAACAATGAATCCTACAGGGTTCACGGACCAGTGTTAAAAGGGACCTTTTATGGCACTGCTGGCTGGCCACTGTCACAGAGGGAAGCTGTTGTGTATGTGCAGACACCCAAGGACCTAGGAGATGACAGCAACTTGGTCCTCACTGGCAGGCCCCCGGACAGATGCCCGGAGAGGCAGACAGCCCTGGGAAATAACAGCCTAGAAGTGACTAAAATTCCATGCCACTGTGAAAAGAGCTGGAAATTAATTCTTAATAAAAAAAAAAATACATCCAGATGAGAGACATGGAGCAAATGTAAACCTCATCTCATCTATTTTTAACACGATGCATGGCAGCTGTCATATTAAATCAGGCTGGTGAATAATTTAACCTATCACAGAGCCGTGGGCTCTTAGCACAGGAGCTCAGGAGAGTCACTGCAGGCTGGCTTTTTTCTTTCCAAATTGTACCCAGGCTGAATGACGGCGAGGACTGTGATGTGCGGTTTTTGCATGTGGAGAACAAATATCTGCTTAATAGATGTTGGATGTGATTTGCTTTATTTCAAGCCAATTTCAAGTTTCTAAGCGTTCCTCCTGAATCTGAGAGTGGGGGAAGGTCTCTGAACAACGTGCCTGAGGACCATTCCTGCAGAACTATTCCTTGTCCAGTAGTAAGTGTGCGACTACTAGAGCAGAGGGGAAGACCAAGGAGACCTTGCAAGCGCCACTCTGAAACCCCATAAGTCATATTCTGATGGCATCTGGAGGAGACCCTGAGTGATTAGGCTTTGATGAGGTCCTAAAGGTGATGTCCTGACACTAGTATTAGTGGTTTTATGAGATGAAGAGGAGAAACCAGGAGTGGTGTGCGCCTGTGACCTTCCAGAAGGCCACAGAAGGAGAAAAGCAGTGGGAGTCCAGCCTGGGAGTTCGGGACTTAGCAAGACTCTGTCTCAAATTTTAAAAAATGGAAAGATCTGGGGTTGCTTCTAGAACCATGAGCCAAGTAAACTTCTATTCTTTATAAACTACTTAGCTACTATGTTTGGTTATAGCAACAGAAAACTGACAAAGACAGGCTTTGCACTCAGCTTCCCCCTTGGGGTGCAGCTGTCTTTTCTGGAGGCACTGCAAGGACTGCTCTGCATGAACCCTGTGAGGCTGTGAGAACAGGCTGCACCCACACTCTGATCTACGGCCACCAGGGCTGCCACATGCTGAGTGCGTGCACCCTCATGTTTGTAATGCACACCTAGGGCCCCTCCCACCTATTCTGCTAGCTCAAGTTTAAAGCCTGAAAAAAAAAATTCTAAAAAACAAAGTAAACAAGTGCATAATTTCTCTGCACAAAAATAACCATCCTCAGGGGAATAAAAAACTGGCATGAAAATTAATTTTGCTTGAAAACCCATTTCAGCTGTGTGCCAGCCCTTTCAAATAACTGCAATAGTGCTGCGTGCCCAGTGGGAGTCCAGTATTGCCAGGCAGATGGCCCAGGTGGCCACAGTGGGCACTGTGAGTGAGTCACAGTGAAGCTCATCCAATAGGCCAGGACACTGGAAACTGCTGCTCTTGGCCACGGAGCACCCTCCTGAAGCCTGCAGGGAGGTGGCATCCCTGCTTGGTGATCCCAAGCCAGGAAATAGTACTCTAGGGACAGGGAACCTGGGGACAGGCCACTTGGCTTCCCTGGGTCTTTTGGTTTCTTAATCTGACTTCCTGTTTTAACAACTATCTGGCGGTAAAGAGGACAGACTGGAAGATGGAGTGACAGTGCCAAGGGCCTGGTCAGAGGAGCTTGATGAGTCAGGCTGAACCAAGGTGGAGGCCTGGACAAAGTAGAAACCAACAGGAACTGGTCACAAGGATGATCCTGACCTGTGGAGCTGAAGGGATGGATGGATGGTGGTGACATTTCTGAGACTCTGGATCAGAAAAAGCTGTGTTCCAGAGGGAAAGGTCTGGAGTTTGGCTTCAGACTGTAGCTCCAAGAGCCTCTGGGCACCAGCAGGAGAGGTTAGCGAGCTGCTGAGCTGAGACACAGAGACCAGGGAGTCGGGGGCTCAGGGTGATGCTGGAACTGTGGCAAGTGTGGGGTGATATGATTGAAGGTAGAGACAGTGGCCTGTCCTGTGTTGGCTCCATGGAAGGCTGGAGGGGCCATGCTGTGGCACAGGGAAGCTGCAGGTATGGGTGAGTGGGGTAAACCCAAAGTTCAGCATAGGATTTGTTTATCAGGCGACATCAAGTAGCCAGCAGCACAGGGGCAACTGAAGAACAAGACGACATTCCAGCTGAGACCAATGGGTACCATGAACACAGGAGGACATGGAGATCCAGGGCATGGGGGAAGGCCCTGAGGACTGTGAGGGAGCAGACCAGGTATAGGCTGAGCCCAGGGATACCAGGCCAGGTGGTCACAGAAGAGAAGGAACCAGCAAAGGTGCCAGTGGCCAGGAGGAGGAAGGCTAAGGGCACGCAGGGTCCTAGAGCTAGGGCAAGAGCGCATCAGGGAGAAACATCATTCTGAGGACCAGGAACTTCCCAGGGTACCAGCAAAGCAAGGCCACTGCCTGTTGAGGAGACATCTGGGTGGAGCTTGGGCCCTGCATGGGACTCAGACCATGATGCCGCTGGCAGGCAGGCTTCACCACAAGGAATCAGAAAGGGCTGGGCAGAGGAGAAGGCGTCAAGGGGTGGTGGGGGATGGGAGATTATTTTTAGATGGAAATAGCAGCTTGTTGTGTGCTGAGGGGTGACCTGTGGAGGGGACACTAGGTGGGGGGAACAAGGGAGGACAGTGCAGGGATTCTGACCTCAGGGCAATAAGAGGAGCTGGGAATCTAGTCCAAACCCCAAGGGGCTCCTCTGCAGAGTCTGAGGTGGGTGTCGTGGCTTGGCGACTTGGAAAAAATTCCCAAGTGCAGTTGGAGCAGCTGGTGTCATGAGTCCCACAGGTCTGGGAACACTAGGACCTTGGGAGCCCAGCTCAGATTATGACAAGCACTTCTGTTACTTTTTGTTTACAGAACCTTGTACTAGTTGCTCTACCTTGCCCTCTGCCTCAATTTCCTCATCCTGACACCAGGGGTTCTGGTGGCAGCCTCCCCTGAAGAGATAACATGTAGAAAGCTCTTCAGTTTAGTACTAGAGGATGGCATCTGCTCCCAACTGGATCATTCCTAGGATTCAGAGCAAGATTACCTTGTGATAGTGGTTAAAAGGCTTCAGGACCTTGCACACAGCCTTGAGAAATAGGCTCACACAAACCTCCAAGCAGAGCAAATGCAAAGCTAAACTCCAGACCAGGGCCCTCGGTCGCTCCTTGGCCATCCAACAAGCTCAGCACATGAGTGGGGTCAGGCTTGGGACAGATGCACAGGGAGCCAGCCCTGACTCTGGGTCCATGGGTGCTTTGTGCCCAAGAGGTCCCTGAGAACCACTCAACATAGAACCCAAAGGAACCCCAAAAAGCCCCAAAAGCTGTGTAGAGGGTGCCTGGTGCCCAGCTGCACTTCAGTTTAGTTTGAGCTCACAGACCCAAAGCCATCAGTCAGTCTCCATCAATGCAAGACGAAGGACATGAGCTGCTTGGAGACCGGTATCCCAGCAGCTGGAGACCAGGGGCTCATGGGGAAGTCAGCAGTGTGGTCACAGGCCATGCTTGGTAGCAGCTTCTGAGCCTGACACATGATGTGACTGATGCATCTGGAGCCAAAGGCAGTGACAACGACTGCAGGCAAGCAGGTCTTCTGAGACATGCTGTGGGAGGGCAGTGCAGCACAGAGCTGCGAACTGGGACTCGGCACCCAGCTGTATCACCCCTGTGGGGAGTGTCTGGTCCTGGGCTTGGCACTAAAGAGGCTCAGAGTGGCAGCTGGGCTGTGGGGGACTCTGAAAACAGACTGGGAGGCCAGCTGCGAGGCTTCCCTTGAGTCTGTCACCACCATCCTCTCCTAGGGGCTAGAGGGTTGAGCTGGGGGCTGACAGTCAGATTTTCAATTTTGCATGGAGTTCTGATGGCTGCGAGTCCTGGGATGAGTGGCTGCACTTCTTTGGCTGCTTTTTCCTTATCTGAAAGGGAGAATGACAGCATCCATGGCTTTATACAGATATGAGCCCTGAAGTGAGCAAACGAATGTGTGTGTCTAGCACACAGCACCATGCATGGGGCTTGAGAGCCATTGGTGCCAGGGTGCGGGTAGGAAGCTAGGGTGGCTGCATCTAAGCTTGTTCATTCGCTGCATCTGGGTCCTGAGTGCAGAGGAGCATCCTTACTGTCTGGCTCCCATGCTGCCCAGCGATGCCAGCCAGGTTTTCCCCAGAATATCCCGTGGGTTACCTGAAGTGCCCTGGGCCTTACTCAGACCCCCTTACAGTCTCCCTCCTTGGAATCCTGCAGTGCTTGCCAGTAGGTGAGCAACTCCTGGGGCTTAACAAAGTGGCAAGCCACCACCTTCTTAAAGCGGCAGGTGGAGAAGTGCAGCCCCTCGGGGAAGAAGGTCTGCTGGGAGTGGAGCTCCTCCGGCAGGATGCCCAGCTTGGCCAGGCAGAGCCCTACAAACACGTCTTCCAGTTTGATGAATGGGATGCTGTCGGAGATGTTGTACACCCGACTCGCAACATCGCTGGAGAAGACATAGGCAGTACCAGAGCAGAAGGGTGGGTACTTGCTCCATGGATATTCAGAATGGCTCACATACCACTTACTTAACTTGCTTCTGATTGGAAGCTCCTTCAGTTTTAAGTAACCTGTGAAAAACCCTGCTGTTCTGTTTTTCTTCAGTAGGAGTTCTGTCAGATAAGGGACATTTATAAACATATCCGTGTCTGTTTTCATCACAAAAGCTGCTTGAGGACAAAAGCGGTGGACCCATTCCATGCCCATCATGGTCTTCAGGGTCAAGTTGAAATAGACATCCTTGAAATTCTTCTGGATGATGTCCCCATGTGTCTTGCTCTCCTGGGCCACCACCATCATCTCTTCCTTGCTGTTCCTGGTCCCCAGGAGGAAGAAAGTTCTTACCCTCTGTCCTCTCACCTCTTGCGCTTGGCCCCATGTCTTCCGGATGGCCATGCGAGCTGCCACCTGCTGTGGAGAAGATGTCACCAGCAGAACAAGAAAAGGAGAATGTCTCTTGCAGTCAATATCTGGGATCTGAAGGAACTGCTCATAATTTTTCTTAAAAATAAATTTCCCTTCTTTAAAAGCTTCCATGCTGAAGTACAGACAGAGCACCCCTATGCCCAGCAGGCAGGTATACAGGAGCCTCATCTTCGGCAGAGCCATCTGAAAGGAATGAGACCAAAGAATCAGCCTTCTACAGCAAGGGGCTATCTGGGTGGCAGAAGATACCAAGTCACAGAGTGTGAGGGGGAATTAGTTCTGGGCCTCTACAGCCAAGATGGGAGACCCTCATCTACAACAATTTGTCTGCATTTGATAAACAGCTAGAAGACAGTACTTCAAATGCTTCCCTTTGCAAAGAAGTGGTAAGATTAAGGAGCTAGAAATGTTAATTTCCCCACATGAAGTTACACATTGAATACACGTAGCAAATCGCTTCACTGTACCCCATGAAATGTACGATTAAAAAATAAAGTCATTGTTTTATTTATTTATTTATTGGCAGAACTGGGGATTAAACTCAGATCCTTGTGTTTGCTGGTCAAGCGCTTATCCTACTGAGCCATCTCCCCGGCCCCAAGTCATTGTTTTAATGTGTGAGTGTTCGCAGAGGGTGGCTGAGCCGGGGACAAAACCCTCCTCTAGGGAGTCTGTGTGTGCTACATGCAGGAGGAAAGGCCATGGCTGAACTTGGATCACACACAGACAGCAGGCCCCACCTTGGCTCGTGGGTCTGACAGGGAGCACTGGGGTTTGAGTTTTGGCCCTGGCTGTGTGGCCACCCACCCTGCCCCCAAACTGTGGAGTCCTAAATTCCTTGGGCATAGGTGTACATGACCAGCTCCCTGGGCAGGACCTCAGGCTCCGCTACGATAAGGTGCAGCTAGGCAACCAGCAAGATGACCAGGAGCCATATGCTGTGGATCCAAATGTGGGCTCCATGTGCAGTCTTGCTGACACAGTCAAGGGCTTCCCAAAGAGGAGTCCAGTTTTCTGATTCTCACAGATACCTTAGATTCTCACCCTACTAAAAGTTACGATGTATATTTAGTTACTTTTTAAAGTCTTCTAATTTATTTATTTACTTCTTTTGCCTTCTGCCCACCCATCTCTGCTCTTTGGGGCAAGTTCAGAGCCACCCATGTTAGCATTGTTACATTAAGAAAGGGAACAACTCACTTTTGGATGGCTAAAAGACCCTCTGGCTGGTAAGCGCAGCCACAAATTAGATGCTAAGAGGAAATCCGTGTAGAAGAGCCATCAGTATTCCACACTATCAGGTTCTGGGCTTGGTCTATTGATCAAAAATGATGATTCTATCTCTTAGGAATCACTAAGAGAAAAACAATTGTATTCAAATCACTCATTCACAACTCTTCCAGGTCCTCCCAATCCTGTCTATAATGCTGCTTCCTTGTAAGACCTGAGCAAGCAAGCATCTGAGTCCCATTCCCAGGTTCAATTTTCTCATCTTGAAAATGGGTACAGTCAAGGGAGACTAAGTCTATCATGTGATTCACCTATCCATAGGAGTAACAGTACACAAGGGTGTGGGAATCTTTCAGACCTAATGGGTTAGGACAGCCCCTCCTGGCTTTCTGAAGAGATACTTATTGTTCAACTTTACATCCTGATCATTCACGGTATCTACACAGTACTGTGTGTGGCTGATGCCTCAAAAGTACAATATGAGAGACCCAGTCCTAGCCCAGGTCCGGTGAGTGTGTGGGAGAGCTTCCTGCTACCCTGCGCTGGCAGGACCGACTACTGGTCCCAGCCCAGGTGCAGCGTGGGCAAGACCCTCTTCCACCCCCTTGGGATGCCCCGCACCACTCTGAAGCACCTACCCCACCCCATCCACCGAGTAGGAATTTCTGCCACGTTCCGGGAACCCCTAGACCCAGTCCCAGCCCAGGTCCTTGAGTGTGTGGGAGAGCTGTCTCTCCCCCCTACTCCACCTTGTCCCCTCCAGGCTTAGCTCAGGCCTGGCATACAGTCCTGGGGTGAAACGCTGCAGCAGCAATCCCTTCAGACAGCGTAGAGGATAGAACCACTGAGCTAGTCCAGGAGCAGAACATCTTGTCACAGGGGCACAGCAGGTACACCCTCAAGGGAAGCAGCAGGAAGGAGCTCAGCACAGCAGCCAGACCCAAGCCAGGCACAGCTGGATAAATCCAAACTTTGTAGATCTACACCTGAATTTCAGTAGGTGCTAAGGCTATAACTGCAACAAAGATCTACGACAAAGGTCAGAAGAGAGTGTTACACAAAATGATGAGAAGGAACAAAATGCAACCTCAGAACCCAAGCCCACCCATAACAAATGCAGAGGACACTAACACAGAACAAATTGGGAATGACACAGCTGAAAGCAATGAATCAACGGCTTCTGAAATAAA
>NW_004524621.1:2618193-2632440 GCF_000260255.1 Octodon degus | reverse complement strand
AAAGCCAACATTTTGGCCCTAACCTTCTAAGGTCAATTAAGACTCAGGACATATGAGAACTTGTACTGTAATGTCATGTACCTCAGTAGTGTCCCAAATTTTCTGTTCAAGGAGATTATGGGGCCAAAGAAGAAAGTAATCGATGATGTAGAGTGTGCCTAAGGAGAGTCACATGGAGAGAAAACATTCTCTTAGTCTTTCACAGAGAGCATATTGGCCAAGCAATGGCCATGACTCATCCACATGGCTGATACTCACAAAGGTTCTACAATCTGAGGTACAAGATCTCAGGATAAATCCTGAGGGAATTTCACTGACCTTATCAGACCCAAAAGGTACAACTCTTGTTGCATAGGTCCTGCTTTACCTTGGTCTTAACCATCCAGCAAAAAAGTATAAAAACAAAATATAAGAAATAATGCCATGCTGTTATGTTGAGGTGTGGGGGACTCAGGTCAAGAACTTCTGACATTGCCAGTTAAGCAGAAGACCCGATACTATTTTGGTCTACTGGACTCTTTTAGAGTATTTTGTTGAGTTTACACACCTATAATATTCAAATATCGTAACTTAACAAAAAAAGGGTATACAGATGAATTTCCCTTTTCTATCTGTGTATTCAAAGTGGTTAGGATAGATATATAGTTACATTCTCTTAATGAATAGAGTGATTTGTTCTAATGGTGTTTCTAAATAAGATATCAAGTCTGCGTCTTGTACAGCAATTCACCACTAAGAAGAATGTATGCAGTGTGTTAATTATTGAAGCTGTCCTACCGATTTGATTTGAAACTGTCTCATTGCTATTTGTTTATCAATAAAATTATGGCAAAAATAAATAAATAATAAATAATTCAAACAAAAAAAAAGTAAAGCCATGCTGTTGTATTGAGCTGTAGGGGACTCAGTTCAACAATTTCTGACATTGCCCATTCTTTGGAAGACCCAATACTATTGTGGACTACTGGACTGTTTTAGAATGTGTTGCTGAGTTCACACATCTATAATATTTAAATGGTGGAACTTAACAAAAAAAGGGTATACAGATGAATGTTCATTTTGTTTCTGTGTATTCAAAGTGTTTAGGATAGTTATATAGTTACATTCTTTTAATGAATAGAGGGATTTGTTCTAATGGTGTTTGTAAATAGGATATCATGTCCGTATCTTGTACAGCAATTAGCCACTAGGAAGAATGTATGCAATGTGTTAATTATTGAAACTCTCCTATGGGGAAAAAAAGAGTACAATATGAGAGAAGTTGACTGATTTATATTGCAATCACCACATCAAAACATCATCTTGAGTAAAAGGACAGAGGGTCCAGCAGGACAGGAAACAGAGTGATGCGATGGGGCGCTATTTGGGCACAAGAGGACTTCGACATTTCATTAAGTCAAATTCTGTTCTGAGTATGTTCCCCCCCAAAAATGCAGCAACCGCAGAGCTGTTCACCACGCCTCATCCTGATGGCAGACACAGTCAATCTCCTTCTTGCTCAAGGCCCAGGGAGCTCCTGCCCACCGTAGCCCGCTGTAACCACTGAGGAGTCACTGCAGGATCTAAGGGGCACAGACAGCTGTCCACTTCCTTTCTTTGGAGTCTGCCGACATGGCAAGGAGCTGTCACATATGGGGATGGGGGCAGGGGGATGGTCTACAATCTCTCCCACACATTTCAGAAAGAAACACAAAACACCATTGTGAGACAAGATGACATTTTTCCATTTTGTGTCCTTTCTTAGAAAACTTTGCTGTACTTTGACAGACTGCTTCCATAGTAAACCTTAAATTTTCACTTTCCACTAGGTGCCTTCTCCACAGCCTTCACAGAAACCTGGATTCCCAGAGACATCTCCAACAGCAATGAGAAGGGCACCACACCCCACAACCTCGTGGGCATGTGTGGCTTTCTGAGTCCTTGATTACAGGAATCACCTTACAGGAATTCTTATAAGAATTAGGTGGAATCTTAGCATTGTTTTGATTTTCATTTCTCTAATGGCTAAGTGTGCTCAACATTTTTTCACATCCTTGTACTTTTTTTTTTTTTTTTGAGACGTGTCTGTTCACTTCAGTTGCCCATTTTCTAAGTGAGTCTTTTGTTTTGCTGAGTCTAATTTTATGAAAAACAATGAAGAGATTCTGAAAAAAAAACCACCCTAAAAATAAAAGTTTCACTTGAGCCAGCTATGCTTCTCCTGGTCATCTTCCTTGAAAAGCTAAAGTTGTCACGTCACAGTGATCTGTGCACACCCCTGTCACAGCCGCACAGCTCGTAATAGCTAAATATATAAAGCCTGTATGTCCATCAACAGATGAATGGATAAAAACATGCATTTGCACACAAAAGAGTACTACTCAGTCAGAAAGAAGGATAATGAGTCATTTGTAGGAAAATGGATCTTAAGACTATCATAAGTGAAATAAATGAGACACTGAGGGTTAAAAATCACACGGTTTCTTTTCAATGAGAAACTCAAAATATAAATAATTAAAGAGCAAAACAAGGGAGCAATGCTAGGCAACAGGGAGGAGGGGAGGGGAATAAGAGTCACCGGGGTGTGGCATTTACAGTGCCAATTCTCAAAGCGAGTGGAATTACAATGCATTGCAAGTATACATCATAAAGATAAACTGCTTCATTCAACAGCAATAATAGTAAAAATAGTGTCCAGGAATGGAAAGTGTCCTCACTCAACTGCAGAGTCTCCTAGAAAGATACCAAATCGCATCTTGGGGGAACAGCAGGCACCTTACCCCAATAGCCAACACTCTGGGGTTGTCAGTTTCCTTGGGCAAGTGGAACATTTTTCCTGTCTAATATTCCATGAAACAACTTCTAAAGGAGACTACGAAATTGTCATTTAAGGAGCATTTGTGTCTTTGACTGAGTCTGTGTCCTCATCCTAAGGACCAGGACCCTCACCTTGCACACAGGTGGGTCTGGTCAGGCACCCAGAACTGGGACAGAAGGCCATGTCTGTCTGTGGGAAACATGAGCCCTTAGCGCAAAGCAGTTCCACTTTAGCAGGGACAGAGCTCCAAAAAGCTCGACTACAGGCGTCCCTTCCCAGCACACCTGGGTCCCGCAGTCAGGAGCACCAGCAGGCTGAGTGCTCCAGGCTATGCTCTGCGACTTGGGAGGAATGCCCATCAACATTAAGCTGCAGATCATGTGTGTGATTACAGGTGGGGTGGCCCCTCCCACTCCCTGCCTCTGGGCCTCCACGGACTCCTCTTCACCTGTCAACACCTGCCAGGATCACTGTGTCCCTTCTGCTGAAAGTGCTAAAGGGCCAGAGGAAAAATGCTTCATGCCCTTTAAAACCCCAGGGGCTGTGCATGAGTAGATGCTGACATATTTCCTATTAAATGGAACAAATAAATAATACAAATAAAGCTAGACCCACCACGGCAGGAAAAAGCTATCTGAGGGGGGGAAAGACAGAACAATACTTCTAGAGGAAGAGCTCTCTGGTCTTGGAGTATATTATTTTTAAATTGTACACACACACACACACACACACACACACACACACCCATAAAAGGAATGACGACCAGAGCGACTTCAGAGGCTACCATCAACACAGTGTAGGGGCACATCACAGACTAGGATATTAGTCCTGTACATGCACCTGACAAAGGACTGCGTTATCCAAAAGACACTGAGAATATCTACAAATCATTAAGGAAAGGGTCAAGGCCACCACAGTTTTAAAACATGAATTGCAATAGACATTTCACCAAAAGGAGCTATCCATAAGTCAAAGCCACAAGCTGGGGGGAGCAGCCCATGGCAGACGGTTGCTAGCACACAGGCCCTGAGTTTGATGTCCCCACTGCCATAAAGAACAGCAAAAGGCCCAGCACCCAAGAAAGGTCAGCGGTTGGTCACGAGGCAAATGCAATAAAATGCTACTACCACGGCTAAGTGCGACTAGAATAAGACAGTGGCCACGCCAAGGGCTGCCCCACTCGGCCGGCAGGTGTGTAAGGTGGGACAGGCACTCTGGAAAGTGGAATCTATTTCGGCAGCACCCACTTCAGCCTCAGTTGGAGGCAGATACTGATGCAGCAAACCACGCTGCACAGTGCCCAGAAGATGGATCCCACTGCCTGCACTCACAGGCAGGCATGCTTCGGGCCACGTGGCTCACACTTGCAAAAAGTGGTTCTGCTAGGTTGAGTTCAAACCATGCAGATATTTGAAAAGGGATTGTTTAATGTGGAGCCATTAACTATGATTAAGGGAGTGATTTTCTATAGTGAAGAATTTGAGCAATAAGTTATTAAGAGTAAGAAGGAAAAATGGCTGTATGAGAAATAAGATGAAGCAATTTTTTAAAAAGTCCCTGGGGCCAGGCTGAGATCCAAACCTCCCTGGAGCAGAAGCGCCTGTGGCCCTACAGGGTACACTGAAATCCACCCCGTGGAACTTTCCAGCCATGTGCCTGCCCTCTGAGTAGCCAGGAAAGCTGTTCATGCGTTGTCGTGAAGAGACATTCTGTTACAAAGCCATTGGCACGTGTCCCCAGAGATACTGCTTTCCGTTGGTGCTGCTGGCACACTGGGAGCCTGTCAGGCCAGCACACTGACCACTAAGGAACACACCTTCCCTCCTGCAGGCTTCTCCAGCACCCTCTGTTGATAAGCTTCAGAGCTCAACTGCAGACAAAAAACATGTAAAGGGCTCAGATCCATTTTCTGAGTCAGCCAAAAGAATGATTTTAGAGCTGAAAGGCAACAAATCGATAAACAGTATGACCGTTGTCACGAAATTTCCAGCCAGGCATGGTGGTGCATGCCTATCACTGGAGCACTCTTGGGAGGCCGGGGCAGGAAGACCATAAGTTTGAGCTGGGAATATAGCTTAGTGCAATGGCCCTGAGGTCAATTCCCAGAAGAGAAAATGAAAGAAGGAAAGTGGGAGGAAGGTAGGGAGAGGAAAAAGAGTAAAAAGAGAAAAAGAGGAGAGAAGGAAGGAAGGAAGAAAGGAAGGAAGGGAGAAAGAGAGGAGGAAAGGAAAGATGGACAGAAAGAAAAGAAAATTTCCATCAATGTTGGGATGCATGAATGAAATACTACACAGCCATAAAAAACATGAACCATTGACACACACTCTATATTAACCTGACAGACATGGTGCTGTATAAGAATAAATTCACAGTTCCGCTTCCATGAAGTCAGAACCAGGCAAGACTTACAGTGATGAAGAGCAGAGGTTTCCTCGGTGGGGGATTTTTACTAGAAGGACAGAGGGACCCTACAGGACAGCTGCATGCAGCTTGGTTTCAGTGGGGGATACAGACATGTTACACACATGCAAAACTTCACTGAGTCACACAGCTAAGATTTGTGTGCTTTGACATATTTTTTTTCAATCTTCTTAATTACAAATAAGCTCTAAAAGTTGGTATCTTTTAAAGAATTGCACACATTTACTTGGCCACAAATCTGGTTGGTTCACAGTGCATTTTGGGGACCAATGTCCCAGAGGACAGGCTTAGGAGCCTGGGGTTCACCCTTCCTGTGCGCTCCAGGGGAAGGGGCTTCTCTATCCTTGAGCTGGCCTGGAACGGAAGGCAGAACCCTGACTGCACTGTGCGCTCTTAATGTTTTAGAATATATTAATATTTTATCAATTGTCAGATCAGTCAAACTAATCTGTCAAACTGACTGCAATTCTCATCCTAAATGGGCTTCCAAGTGGGCAGTGTGAACAGTTCACCCTCGTGTTAACCTCAGATGCCCTGGCAGGGTGGCAAGGAGTCTGGAATTAGAAGATCCTGCCCACAGCCTGGCTCCAGGTCAACCTGGAGCTCACAACACATATGGCCCCCTCCGTGAGTGGTTAGAAGAAGTCTCCCTAGGAGTCTCACTCCTGCTGGCTGCTTGCATCCCCGGTGTCACCTGAGTTCATGGATGCCAGAAGTGAGAGGGCTGTGTGGGGGCAGTGATTTCCTCCTCCCTGGGCCTCCTACGGCTGGCTGGGGGAAGTAAGTTCTTCCTAAAGCCAGTTAAGGAACCTCAAGCCCTTCTAGTCATCTTCAAATTATGGATCTGTCTTTTTTTTTTCTTTTAGTATTGGTGGTTGAACCCTGAGCTACATGTCCAGCCTTTTATTTATTTATTTATTTATTTATTTATTTATTGTTTGTTTGTTTGTTTGTTTGTTTTTAAACAAGGTGTCACTAAGTCACTAATTTGCCGAGGCTGGGCTCAAACTTGCAATCCTCCTGTCTCAGCTTTCCAGAGCTCTGAGATTACAGATGTGCACCACCACACTCAGCTTCTAGGACCTTTTCATACATAAGTGAAGCCTTTGAGCTACTCCAAATCACACTTTTACATGCATAAAGCAAAACATAGGACCACAAAAAAAATGTCAAAAAAAGCTTTTTGCTCACAACCTTGCTCTTGCCAGGCAGGTGCTGCACTGCTGAGCTATAACTTCAGTGGAAATCGATTACTGAAATATACTGAACACGATACTTTCAAAAGTGCACCAGAATAACACGTGCATGGCTCCATTACTGTGTGTAATGGTGGTTTGCAGCACTGGGTCTGACAGGAGCAGCCTTAACGTCGAAGGCAGCCAGAACTCCATCCACATCTGGGGATGTCCGACAGCAGCTGGAACGTGATGTGCAGATGCAGGTGATAGAGTCGTGGTCTCCATCGCGTTCAGTCAGTGCCTGCTGACTTGCGCACCTCATCCCCGCAGAGCCCCATGCTCCAGCCTAACCCCTTCGTCCAGACCATGGTTTTATTGGGGATGGGGCCTTCACCAAGTTACAGCAAAGCCATAAGGATGGCCCCTCACCTGATACGGCGGAGGCCCTCAGGAAAGATGAGTGGGGTGCAGTCCTTCCCACACACAGAGCTCTCAGGAAGATGGAGGCAGAGATGGGGCTCTGTGTGTAAGCCAGGGGATGTGACATTTGCCCACAGACACCAGAAAGCAGGGAGGGGCTGGAACCACACTGTCCCTGCCAGGCTCAGAATACCCGCCTGCCCACACTCCTATCTCAGTCCTGTGGTCTCCAGCACTGTGCCACAACACATTCCTGTGGTTTCAGCTGCTCAGCATGGGGCACTTTACTCCAGCAGCTCGGGGGCAGCCACACTGCCAATGTTCACAGGGAAAGCACGCACAGAACTCAGCTAGATGCTGGTGAAAATACGGATGCTATTTTTTCCCCATCCTAGTAGTCTTGTGGGCAGCTGGGGTCTTCTACAGCCAGCGGTGAACAGGATGGATATATTAGCGTACTCTGAGCTGAGTCACACTTCAGGACAAATGACAGCACCCACTGAGGGTAGTCACTGTGGATACTCGAGGCTGCCCCGGCTCCAGTCACTAAGGGAGTTTTGTTTTTATCTAATTGTGCCTTCTACCTTGACCAATTCAAAGTAAGGGGCTGGGAGTCAGGGCTGAGGTGGAATGCAGGAGAAAAAATATAAATGTAAAATAAATAGAATATTTCTTAGTTTCAAAAATATATGTATTTTCCATTTAGAAATTTCATCGACCACCTCTGCTTTGACTTCACATGCCTCCTCTTGTGCTCTGTGTCCTGTGGCAGCTCAGGGCAACAGAGGCCTCCTGGGCCATCCTCGGCTCTGTGGGGACACTGAGGTTCCCACCAGCCAGGCGCTGGCATCTGCACAGAGGCGCCTTGGCCACCTTGGTGAGTAAGGAATGTCAAATGCCCTCAGCCAGGAGGACAATTTTTTCCTCTACTGTTCCTGGGGCCTTGTGGCAGCTCCATGGCATCTCTGGCAAAGCTCCCTTCCCTCTGCTCCTTCCAGGCGGCTGGGAAGCAGTGAGGACCCTAGCCCTCTGGTGGAGTCATGGGGCAACGTGTGCCCATCTTGGGAAGGCAGCCGCAAAGGCAAGACGCCCCTGCTGGAAGGCATCAGTGTGGCCACTGCTGTCAGCAAGGGGCTGTCCAGGCCCTCAGCTCTAGCTCCAGTTCACCCTAGAAAGCCTCCTTACCTGCCTCCTTGGGAGTTGGTCCCATGGGCCAGGGTTTCAGGCATAGAGGTGACAAGTCTGCAAGGGGCTCATGACTCTTGTGACTGGCAAAGCGATAACCATGGCACTACTTGGCCAGGAGAAACCAGCAAGAGCTTGGGCCTGAGTCCTCTACCCAACCAGTCTAAGACCTGGCCTTTTGTGCCTGTCTGAGTGGTCAGGCTTGGGAAGAATCTTGCTCAGTTGGTTGAGCCAGGACCTATCCACACCTTGGCTATCTGCTCAAGCCCCTTGGTATCCGGTCTCCACAGCCTCCCTTCACTCCCCCTTTTTAAGTTACTCTTCTCTTTTTGCAGGAACAAATAATAGACACCCAAGAAGGAAAGGTTTATTTAGCTCACAGTTACTAAAGGTTTTAGTTCATTCTCAGCTGGCTCCAAGGCGGGGTGGTGGCACATGGTAGAGGGCAGCAGTTCATGGCAACGGCAAGGAGCAGAGAGCAAAATGGAGGAGTAGCAGCAACAATGGCTACAGAGAAGACGTCCACCTCCCTTAAATGACATTCAGGCTATCTTCCCCCAGACTGGGTGTAGAACTCATGCCCATAATCCCAGAAGTACTAAGACTCATAATTCCAATGGATCATGAGTTAATCTCAAACTCTAGAGGTTCCTGCCCCATGACTGCATGAGGCTTTGAGGGGACAACTAGACACAAACCATAATACCCCCACATTTACCCATGGCCTTCCCACAAGCCATCACTTCCCTGCTTCTGGGTTCTAGGCCCCTCACATCCATGCTGTATAAAAACAGATCCCAGTTCTGTACTGAAGTCTCTTTTTCCCTGTTGTAATAGGAAAACAAGCAAACTATAACAAAACAAAACACATTCCAAATCTGTTTTTTCTTTCATAGGGCAAGAAGAGGAAGGAGAATCGCCCTGGGGACTGTAAGGGTGAGCTTCACCAAGTCAAATCGGAAGGACCTGATGGGTTCCTGCAAAGCGAATCTTGCATGCAGAGGGAAAGCAAAGGGATTAGGGCAGAGCCCACAGATGGCTCCGTGTGGCCTAGCAGAGCGTGCATGTGGTTTAGACTTGGCTGAGGATATCAGGAGCCCGTAGTCCTTCCCAGGGCTGTAGGGGCTGAGGAGTCTGCAGTCTGAAGTGGCTGTTCCTGCCGGCCACCAGTGTAACATGACAACACCAGTCAAACTGACTGAGAAGGAAAGAGCCAGAGAGAGACTCGTGTGTTCAGACCTGGGTCTAAGAATGGACAGATCCAGAAACGGGAAGCAGGAGGACCATCTCGGTCTGCTCCAGCATCACATAAAACACCATCACTTGTGGTTATGGAGGATGATGTCTGAGACCAAAGGGTCCCTGGGGGAAAAGTCTGGGGAGCGCCTCTTCCTGGCTTACAGTACAGGGAGGGGGAGGGATCTCCCTGTTGAATCTGCACATGGGAAAGAGAGAGACAGAGACAACAGAGACAGAGACACAGACAGACAGACAGACAGACAGACAGACAGACAGACAGACAGACAGAGACACAGACACAGACAGAGACACAGACACAGACACAGACAGAAACAGAGACAGACAGGGAGGGAAGGCAAGAGGGAGAGTTCTTGTCTCCTTTTCTCATTAGGTGGTAACCTTATGCTGAGGACCGCAACCTTCATGATCTCATCTAAACCAACCTCTCCCCAGCATACCATCACATCAGTTCAGGCTTCCACATGGAACTCAAAGTGGACACAATTCAGTACACAGCAAGGACCATCCCTAGCTTTCAGTGAGCACCCGACAGATTCCATACATAGTCATGGCGAGTGGTCCTGGAGGTCTTCCAGGGTTTTTTTCCATTGTGTTGAGGGCAGAGCTGTCTTCCCATTCCCAGAGGAAAGCACTGCTGTTCTCCAGGTTGTCAGGTGGGTGTCCTGCAGGGAAGCTACATTTGATCTTCCAGAATCTTCTTCCCTCCTGGACATGGAGACATTGTCTTCCTCCAATCTCGAAACTTGGATTCAGTGAGAGAGAGGTGAAGAAGCTGCAACGAGCTCCAGCTCTGTCCTGTTACTCTACAATCTATCTCCTGATGAAGCTTTCTCTTTTTACTTAAAAAATTGTTTAACCTCATAATTTTGATTTTTTTAAAAAACATAATTTTTTAAGAACCTTCACTTGTAGGTTGTAATCTATGAGCAGCCAATGGCACACTCGGTGTTTCTTTGAACCATGCTTCTTTTAAAGCTCTCATGTATTCTTTTCTGAATAGTAGTCCAAATAATGCTGAACAATTTCATCCATGGTATCAAAATGTACCAAAATGTGGCATCCATAAACCAAAAGAGATTGATATACATTGGATTTTTTTAAGAAAATGGGGTTTGAGGGCCATCCAGATAGCTCAGCAGATTAAAGCACCTGCTTAGGCAGATGCAAAGACTGGGGTTCAATCTCTGCTGTGCTGTGCTGGCCCTGCCCCCAGGGTACACTAAGATGGTGACTGGGACTGGGCATGATGGCATGTGCCTGTATTCCCAGCTCTTGGGAGGCTGAAAACAGGAGGATTACTATGAGTCCAATCTGTGTAGTGAGACCCTGTAGACCCTGTACTAACTACATTAAAAAATAAAAAAGAAAATGGGGTTTGGATTACTTTAGTAAGCTATGAACCAGGCAGGTCTTTCTTCTTACCAAAAGGAAAAAAAAAAAAAAGAATTCATATTAGATAGGTTCTGGCCCTACTACGAATAGCTGGATTATTACAGTGGTCATCTAATATGGCTGAAGCCCTTAAAACAACAGCTAATCTTCCAAGAGACCTGCCCAGATCTTATTGCAGCCTTATTGTCAGTTCCTTAGCAATGCTCTTAGTCTGTTTACATGGGCCCTGCCCAGGTCGTCCTGTGTGCACATAATCAATGAGCTTGTAGATTACCCATTCTCTGTGTCCTCCATCTTTCCCATTAGTAACCCTAGTAACCTTCCCCCTTCTCCAGCCCAGCCCAGGGTGCAATATCCTTTCTCCTTTCCCACTGCCACAGGGAAGACCCCAATCAGCTCCTCAGATATTTCAAAACATCCTCCTCAAACTGCAGTCCTAACAATGTCCATAAAAGCCCAGCTTTCTTTGTCTCAGGCCAGAGGATCTAAATGACTCATCTGCCCTCGTTCCTTTCCATGTCTTTGGAGTTAATAAAGGTTTCTTTTATCTTTCCCATCTCTTTACTCTGCTGCCTATCAATACCTATCAAAACCTGTCAATATCATAGCCAAAAAATAAATAAATAAATAAAAATAAAGGGACAGCAGAATGGCATTTGTGGAATTACTGATTATTCTATACAATTGTTAGAAAAATGTGACAATTCTGTAAAAGCTCTTTCATTGCCTAGGTCTGGTGAAATGGTACCTTGAGCCCCATAGAAAATGCCCTGAAAACAAAGCAAGAGATTTCTCCTGAAAGACATCTCCCCCACTGTTCAGGAAACTGTGACCCTAAAGGAGAAACAGTGGAGCCATAAAATCCAGGCTGCTTGAGTGGGGTCCCACAAAGGTTAAATGTGGCTCAGAAAGCCAGGAGAGTGGTTATTCTAGAACTACGGCCTGCCCCAATTTCAGTTGGTGCTAACCACAGAGAACAGAAGTGATGATGTCTTTGTGCTGCATGGAACCATTTCAACTCTCCCTGCCTTGAAATTTTATGTCTTGATGAGTGAGCCTGGAAGTCTCTCAGGTGAGAGCTCACGTAGGTACTCAGTACCCAACGTCCTGTTCATCTTTCCAGGTGGCTACCCAGGCCTCTGCCCTCAGGCCACACCTGTCCCCGTCAGCTCCTTGGCTGGGCCCTTTGCCTAGATCTTATTGCCAGCCTTATTGTCAATTCTCAGCAATGCTCTTAGTCTGCTTACTCCTCATGGCCCTGCCCAGGTCGTTCTGTGCGCACATAATCAATGAGCTTGTAGATTATCCATTCTTTATGTCTCCTCCCTTTCCCATTAGTCACCCTAGAAGGATACAGAGACCACTTGCTGTTTTTACACTTTTGTAATGAATGTAAATGCACACACTGTAGCACACAGAAGCCCAGTGGGGGAGTTCTGAATGACTAAAGAAGATGCTGAGATCTCTAACAGCCAAATTATGCTTTTTAGTGACCTGGACTCATTTTTGTCTCGGAAACCACATTCCTGATTT
Organism: Octodon degus; assembly: GCF_000260255.1. Taxonomy (NCBI): domain Eukaryota; kingdom Metazoa; phylum Chordata; class Mammalia; order Rodentia; family Octodontidae; genus Octodon; species Octodon degus. The sequence goes on along the minus strand of NW_004524621.1, from coordinate 2,620,254 downwards.
ATATTGCCTCTCCTTGGGGTGAAATTGTCATAAAATTTTTTTCAGCGTGTTTGGTATTTTTGGTTTGCTGACATTTTTGTAAGAGTCCAATGACTTTTGAGAGGAAGGACAACCTGGTCAGCATTAGAAAAAGAAACAAACCACCAAGGGCCACGCCCCATGGCTCTCACAGATCAGGCTGCGGGGAGGGGTGGACAGGCATCTTGCCTGGCTGCAGCAGCGCCTCCAGTTGGGCCGTTAGCCTGTGCCAGCTCAGCCTCCCCGCTTCCCACAGCAGCAGGGGTGCCGTGGCACTCTCCGCATTTCCCACTCACTCTGTTGAAAGTGCAATTTTTTTTTTTCCAGTGTGTTCCTCTTTATTCATTTTCAGAGTACAAACTTAAACTTGGATAGGCTGAATTAACCCAGCCCACCTCTGGCAGGTACACTCAACATGCTGTATAAAGTATAACATTCAATTTATTATTTCTTTCTCAAGAGAGTTTTCTTCAGTCCATTAAGACCCAGCTCCCCTTCCATGGGTTCTGGTGGAGGTCATGGGGCAGCACCCGTAGGTCTAAATTGGGTGGAGGAGTTCGGTCCTTACGGGGTTCACAAGATCAATTTCTGACCACTTTGCTGTGAATGGCACAACTCACACAATAATGCAGCTTCACATACAGCTTGGGAAGCACATAACCGTCGAAGACACTCGCTTCGGAAATGTCCCTGACAGCGGTGGCCTCCACAATGTTCCGAATGACAAACTTCTTAATCGCCTTATCCTTGGGTACGCACTGGGTGCAGTTCATGCGGCGAATAGGCTGCACATGACCAGCCCTTTTTGGCATGACCGTTGTTCCTTCTTTTTTTCGTCATCTTGGAAAGGAGGACCCAAAAGAGCGAAAGTGCAATTTTAAAGAGCACACCAAATTAATAAAAGAGTTGTTTTCATAAGCACTTGACTCCACCACACGGGAACGCAGGAATATATATGAACGCCCTACTCTGTAAAGGACGACAAGGGCTGAGCTACTGAGCTGGAAGTTTCCTGGGAATTCATATTTTACTCAGGAGTTTTGCTAGACAGACTGAAGAATATATAAAGGGATCCACCCAGGATCAGGACATTTGAGCAAAAGAATTATCCTTCTCACCTTTTACCACTGTCTGTCCCTGCCATGTGGAGTTTCTCAGAGATTACACATCTGTGTGAATTTGGCTGGGACAGCTGGGTTCCTCAGTCAAATATCTTTTCTTTTTTTAAAGATGTATTTAGTACAGGGTCTCCCTACGTAGATCGGCTTTGTAGTTATTCTCCTGTTTTCAGTCTCGCAAGTGCTGGTACTACAGGCCCGCACACCATGCCCAGTCTCAAACACTGTCTCAGTACACCTGGGGACAAGGCCTGCATGGCAGTCAGTCAAATATCTTTGATTCTGAATCAAAGACATGGTTCTCACCAGACCCAGTCCTAGCCCAGGTCCGGTGAGTGTGTGGAGAGCTTCCTGCTGCCCTGCGCAGGCCGGACCAGTCCCAGCCCAGGCGCAGCGTGGGCCGGACCCTCTCCCACCCCCTTGGGCCACCCCCCACCACTCCGCCATATCTTCCCCACCCCTCCCGCCGAGTAGGAATTTCTGTCGACTTCCGGGAACCCCCAGACCCAGGCCTAGGCCAGATCCGGTGAGTATGTGGAGAGCTTCCTGCTACCCTGCACAGGTGGGACCATTCCCAGCCCAGGCACAGCATGGGCCGGACCCTCTCCCACCCCGTTGGGCCGCCCCCATCACTCCGCCGTACCTCCCCCACCCCTCCCGCCAAGTAGGAATTTCTGCCCAGTTCCAGGAACCCCCAACCCAGTCCTAGCCCAGGTTCACAGTAGGAAGGAGCTGAGCACAGCAGCCAGACCTAAGCCAGATGCAGCTGGATAAGTCCAAACTCTATAGAGCTCCACCTGAAATTCAGTACGTGTGAAGGTTATAACTACAGCAAAGATCTACAACAAAGGGCAGAAGACAGTGCTACACAAAATGATGAGAAGGAAAAAAATGCAACCTCAGAACCCAAGCCCACCCGTAACAA
>NW_004524621.1:2595280-2611748 GCF_000260255.1 Octodon degus | reverse complement strand
GATTTGTTCTAATGGTGTTTGTAAATAGGATCACAAGTCCGCATCTTGTACAGCAGTTAACCACTAAGAAGAATATATGCAGTGTATTATTTGTTAAAAAAAAACAAAAAACAAAAAACAAAGACATAGTTCTGCCAACTTGCCTGGACAGGAACTTGTCTAGTAGGCGTCACTGGTCAACACCATGTGAAAGTGGGCCACAGCAGTCCCCCACACAGGTGTGCTGATCACAGAGAGAGAGATGAGATGGCATCAGCTACAGGCCAACATTCAGACACAACCAAATCCACTGCTGAGGATCCACTCCTGGCTATTTTCAAGATGCAAAGATATCAATCGATTGACCATCATGGACTGTGTGTTGCTAGAAAAACTTTGATAGGAAAGGATGTGAAGAAAAAGAAAGCCACCTTGGGCTCAGTCCATCAAGAAAGGAGAATTTTCTGGACAGCTAAAAAAGGTTGATTTACTTTGTGAGAGAATGGAGGCTCACACTCTCAAATGGAAGGGGAAAAATCAGTCAAGAAAGTTCTCTTTGTAGTCATCCCAAACTGTACCATGAGAAAAGGGCAATACACCTTTTAGTGTCTGCTGCCACTGTCACCAAAGAAGGCTCGCCAGGTGGTCTGGAAAGAGCCACTGGACCCTTGGACAATCCTATTTCCCTTGCATATGGCATACCAGTTCTCCAGTTAGAAATAAGCTCCACCACTACAGAAGAGCAGCTAAGGACAGAGATGAATACCAGAAATTGTAGGCCATACGGGGGAACTCAATGTGAGACATGGCCTCTTCCCACCATGATTTACGAGAGGAACTCCTAACTACCCAGGTTACACTGACACCTTCATTCCTGGGCTTTATGCTTCCTCATGACCACACTATAATTTGGGCTAATCATCTGTCCACACAAGTCCCCCAGAAGTTGAAGAAGGGTAACAAGAAGGGCACAGCCTAGCCAACACATATCTGTCATCTTTAGATGGCATGAGAGGGACGTTGTGGGTCCTTGGGGGTCAGAGTTCAGATTGCCAATCTCTACCTGCTCCTGAGTTATCTTAGCAAATCAGTTTTTGCTCCCAACCCAACTCATTTGTAAAAGGTGAGACTGGACATGGTGGTATGCGCCTGTAATCCCAGCTCTTGGGAGGCTGTAAACAGGTAGATCACTATGAGTCTGATCTAGTAGTGAAACTCTGTACACCCTTCCCAAAAAAAAAAAAAAAAAAAGTTTACCACTGTAAAAGGCTCACACTCAAGCATGGTGGGAGGAGTCAGTGAGATCATGTTGAAGGTGTACAATAAGAGGTTAATGAAAGCCTAGCTCCTTTTCCATTTGTCGTCATTGGAAGAACAGTAGGCTTTCCTCATGTTCTCTGGGGTGGAACTGTTCTAAAGGTGATGCAGTGGTTCTGGGTCCTCAACTTTGGCCTCACAGCCAGACCTTTGTATAATGCCTCCCCCAAAACCCATACTCTCACAACCTCCCTGGCTCAGGATGTAGTCCACACTGCCCTCAAACTCTCCGTCAAGTCCCATGTGGTGGTGCACACCTGTAATCCCAGCACTCAGTAGGCTAAGGCAGGAGGGTTGCCATGAGTTGAAGGCCAGCATGGGCTACACAGTGAGTTTAAGCTACATAGCAAGATTCTGTCTCAGAAAACAAACAAACAAACAAAAAACCCTCCATCACCATGATCTCAATCACCTTTTCAACATATATCGAAACCCTACCCCATGTAGCCAATTGCTGGCTTGTACATAAAAGTCCTTTCCAAACCCCCATGGGTGTCACAATTGAGAGCCAACCCCTTCCCAAAAACACTATCTCACAATAAACAAAACTCATAACCCCTAACCCAGACACTTATCCTGACTCCCTCCTTGCTTTCTCACAGCCAACAGAGGCCACATGAAAGTTCTCATAGAGACAGCCACCCTGCAACTAAAGGTGGCTGTCCTACACTGTCTATCCCACTGAGCCTTTCAGCATCCAAACAATGTAGTTGACAGAACAGCTCAGCTTACTACCACCACTCCTTGACTTACTACCCAAGCTTCCTTCTCCACAAGCCCTTCCCAAAAGCCTAAGTCCCTCAAAGGTGACCTATGGCTGTCCCTTCCTCCTAGGTCCTGGTCCTTATAGCCACCCCTTGGGGACTATTCTAAACACTGCCTGCTGTCAGAGCTCTCCTGCAAACCTGCACAGCTGCCCTCCTATCCTAGCCATTTCACTCACCACTCCCTTCCTCCTTTGGCCCTCGGCAGCAAGTTCTTTTGGCCCTCCAAAAACTCACCTTGCAGCCAACTTGGACAGGACCATACTATATGGGGTCTTCTTTGGCACTCCCACGGCCCAATCGCACCACTGAGTCCCAACCCTCGCCCAGGTCGCCACTACCGTGGACCCCCAAAACCAAGCTGAAGAAGACTCTGGAGCACACTGGTAAGGACTCACTTTAACTCAGGCCCAAAAAATCCTCCTCCTCCTCTTTGGCCTGACTGTCATTATTGTTACATCCTCATTATTAGGCCCCTCCAAACCTAAAGAGAAAAATCTTCAAAGACCAGTCTGTTCAAACAGGAAAGCTCACTTACTCAGCCTGAGAGACTAAAATAGATCTGCTTATTAGGATGGCTCCCAGGGCTGGTTCTCGGGCTTACAGGAAATCCTGTAATGCCACTCCATAAGTTAGCAAAATACCACTGTCACCCTGCACTTCCCCCAGGTGCTTCTCATGAAAGAAAGCCACTTTGTAAGTCAGCAAAATGCTGCTGTCATCCTGCACTTCCCTCCCTACGAAGAGATACCAGAGCCACTCATGACTGAAAGACTTAAAATTTTCCATCCTCTTCAGTGGAACACCCCCTCCCATACCTAAGACAGTGTATAAATTATGTCCTCTTCCTTTGCTTGTCGTCAGTGGCTTTTTGCCCTTGATGAGGCTGCACCCAGCCTGAAATAAAGATATTGCTGTTTGCTTCAATCTTGCCCATCCTAGTGGACTCAGTCACTCCTTGGGCTAGCCTGACAATTATTATGTACCTGCAGCTCCTTGCCCTCCTGTGCCTCCTCCTTGCTGAGCTCTCTGAGTTCACTACAAATTTAAGGACACCTTCAGTTCTCAAATTCAGGGCTCCAGGTCATGTCTTACACTTCACCCCCACCCAGATCTCCTCCTTCACATTCTGTCTCTACTTCCTATTCTCCCAAACACATCCCTAGGCAGCTACTCTTCCTCTCCCTTTTTCTCACTGTCAGGGGACTACTTCCCCAATCCTTGTCTTTGCTTGTTAGAACCACCAAGAGATCACGTATCAAACCCCACAAGGGAAGAACCCTGCTGGGTATGTATCCTCCTTAGACACCCTGTGGACATGGCTACCAAGGATCCCAACCTAAAGAGATCCCAACCAGACTTTGAGACCTGAGTTAAAGGGAGTCCTCACCAGTGTGCTCCAGAGTGTTCTTCAGCTTGGTTTTGGGGGTCCAGTGTAGAGGTGACCTGGGCGATGGCTGGGACTCAGTGGTGGGACTGGGCTGTGGGAGTGCTGAAGAAGACCCTGTTATACATGGTAATGCTCCAGGCTTCCTGAAACTCCTATATACTGAACTCTCAGATTCTGGGGAGTCAGACAGTCACCTTTCCATATGAAACAAGGAGTACTTGGCCCCCTCACCCCCCACCCCAAATATCAGGAATTAAACTGCAAGATATTTTCCCAGGGGTCTCCCCTTGGGAAACTCCTGCAGAGGAAGTGAAACATAATCCTAGAACTCCCTCCTCCCCAAACATCAGGACTACAGAGGGCTACTCATCCATGGGTTCCTACTGAGAGGGGCCTCGGTTCCAGAACTGATAGGTAGGCTACTTGTGTCACCCCAATCTCTGCCTGGCCAAAGGTCCCCTAATATGTGATTCACTTCTACACATTCAGCCAGATCCATGCAATCCATGCCTGTGTTGGAAGCTAAGACTCCCATCCCCCCACTGGGTCTCTCTGACTGCTGTGATTTAACAGCTTTTGACAGAAGCAAAATCACTTCAAACACAAACCTTAACTGTAGACCATTCGGGCTGCACATTAATCAACCTCCATCTCCATACATCAACTCTACTCAGCTAGCTGTCATCACCCCATCCTAACAGGGCCCAACCAAACAGTCTGCTATCATCTGCACGGGTGTCTAGATTATTCACAGGGAGTTATCTTCCCGCATGGCAATAACACCTAGTTGCTACTTACCAATTGAATGGAACATGTGCCTAGACTAACCTAGCCCCACTCCCCATACCAGTCCTGTATTCCACTGAAGAGTGCCCCAGCCCCCACCCCATTCAAACTCCAGTTCATCCCAAATGAGCAATACAGCTCATCCCCTTGCTGGCAGGTCTTGATGCTGCCACACCAGTAAGCACTGCTGCAGCCCAGCTGGGGTCTGCTCACCCACTCTTCACCCTCTCAAAGAAGATAGCAGAAAGTTTAAAGCACATTTCTAAAAAACTCATTAACATGCAAGTATGAATCGACTCACTGAGCTGTTGTGCTCCCAAACCACTGAAGCTTGGACTTTCTTGCCACAGAAAAGGTGGGCTCTAAGCCTTTCTCCAGGAAACCTGATGTTTCTTCCCCAATGAGGCCAGACTTGTATAAGATGGCATCAAAAGGCTGTGCGGTCAAATTACCACCCTGCAGCGTCAGGCCTCATCCTAGGCCTTGCCAGGTAGCTGATCACTTCCTGGAGCTCCTGGCTCATGCCCTCCTCGGGCCCATTGTTTCAATACTCCTGCAATGGCGATCAGAAACAAGGAAATGACACCGAGGATTTGGAAGCAGATTTATTTACATCAACAGGTGCTGCTCAAGATTATTGCTGATATCAAGCCCCAATCTCTGGTATTCTAGGACTTTTATATGATGCCCAACAGGAGGTAAGAAGGTGGTTCAAAGGAGAGACAGCACAACCCCGCAGTTCTTCTGATTAGCTAGCGGGGTGAGGCCATCAGTTACAAGGGTAGGTTAGTGACCACCAGTGCATGAAGCTTGGTACAATGGTGCAATCAGGCATTCTGCATGTTTGGTTATGTTCTTACAGTTACAACAGTCAGGAAAGTAATTATGATGCCATAAAGCCTGTACAGAGTGAGGCGGTTTCAAAACAACAAAGATTTAAAGAGAACAGTTTCTCTTGTGCAGCTTCCCCCATTTACTCCTCATCACATTTGCCTTTGCTCTCTCAGACCTGTGTAGCTTTGTCTAAATACAGACATCAGGGATCACTTCTTAAGTGACCAAAGCCCTGTTTCACTTGTTGCCCCTACAACCCCACAACTTCAGCCCTTCAGCTCAAAGCAGCTTGATGAGGGCTCTCAGCCACACCCAAAGCCCTTCCTTCATTTTTCTTTACTATCCTTAAAAGAAACAACAGGTCTGACCCCCTGGTGCCCAGATTCCCAAGTTGCCCAAGTTCCAAGCCTGATGCTGTGCTCTACAGAGCACTGTGTGCCTCCCCTCCGCCTGGGTCATGGTGCCTGTTGCTACAGCCATGTACTTAGCCCTTCTCTCACCTCTCATCTCGCCCCCTTTGCATCACTCCATCTAAGCCAGGCCCACTAACCCGCCTAGGACAAGATCCAGCTCAACAAACTAGACATGGATTTTCTCTTGGAGTTACTCCAACAAGTCCCACCAGAACACCCAAATTTAGGCTGCGTTCTCTTCCAAGAATGTCACCATTTACCTAACAGGACTGCCACAAAAAAACACACACACCCCAAGCAGCTCCTTGGAGACCTCCAGATAGCCTCAGCCACACAGCAGCTTGCCTAAGTGGTTCGAAGCCAATGCTGGTACTCAGGGTGCCTTAGTGGCTCCTTCTTTAGCTCCTCCATGGCATGATTGGGATAGAAGAATCCAGCATGCCCTGTATCCTGTAGCAACTGCAGGACAGATGCAGGAGGCAGGGCTTGCTCTGTTTCCAGCCCCTAGATTGGAAAAGCTGATTGCCCAAAGCTGCTTTTGAAGGTGATAGAATCATGCTTTTGGAACAGACTCCAACCTACCTTTGCTGCCTTTTGTAAAATCAAGTGGCTGAAGGATGGCAGGTATACCCCTCGAGCCCAAGGCAGTTTGACCTGCTTTGTTGGTGGGGAGATGTCTTTGGTGTACACAGCAGGAACTTCCCCTTGTACTTCCTCTCCCAGTACCACGATGGGCAGGCTGCGGGACAGAGATGCACCTGACCCTCTAACCAGGTGCACCTTTAACATCTATCAAAAAGAACCGAGAGGGCCCATGGCCAACACGGCTTTGGTCAGCACACAACCCCCCACCACTCGCAACTCCTCTATAGCAGGATACCTGCCTGGGTTGCCTCAGCAGTCTTGATGATAAAAGACATACAGCAGGTGGTCTGAGAAGGCACTCTACACCCAGTAAGGACTATCAGGACAGTTGGCCAAAGAAGCAGCTGGTGATTCACTCCTTCCAGGAAGTGGTAGACCACAGACAGCGCCCCTTGTTCTGCCTCCGCAAGGAAGTAAGCAGTCTTTCTTGTTTAAAAATATCTCCAGAGAATTGCACTCTTCCCCCTGGCAACCAATCTCAGATTGTTACATGCCCCCTTTTATTCCGGAAACTTCATTTTTCCTCTAACATCTTCCAACCCTGCAGAAAGAGAAATATCTGGCATTTGAGGAAAGCTTGTGAATAGTGGCTTTTTGTTAATTTTCTTAGAGACCTATATGGAGTAGATATCACCAGTTGTATAGTTCAGATTAGCTAAGGGTCTAAAAGCTTGGGGGAGTGATGTGGAAAGATTGTACACTGCAGTATAATGCCAGCAGAGGTACAAGGTGTTACCCAGTCTCGGGGCTGGGGCAGTACCTGTTGCCCCCTCACGCAGCAGACAGCATGCGTGCTCTCCTTGTGGATTCCCTGGAACACACCACAGGGGTAGGGGTTTCTCTCCCATCCCATGCATGGGCCAGGAAAGGCAGCAAGGGACTCCTCCTAGAGTGACTGCCGGAGAAAAGGGAGGAACCCACAGAACCCCTCGGTTTCATACCTTGCGGAAAAGCATGGCTTCTTGTATCATCCTTTTAAAGTTTAATTCAAAAGGGATGTGCTGGCCCTCTGTGAGTTCCTCCAGGAATAAATGCTAGAGGGAAGACACTTGCGAGAGACAGTCACACACATGAGAAAGCCATGGTGAAACACAGCAGGAAAATGTGGTTCCAACTACAAAGATCATAGAGAGACGTAAGAGGCAGGCTCTGTACCACCTTTCAAGCATGCTCAGGCCCCCTGCTCTACTCTCTGTTCAGGCCGATGAACCCCAATATGAAGCCAGGCTGCTTCATCATGGTGGTCATCTAATATGGCTGAAGACCTCAAGAAGCACAGAGCCCGTGAGACCTGTGTGCGTGCTTTTTTTCTCCCCATTGCCTAATGGAGTAAGGAACACAAGCAACAGAAAGGCCCAAGACCAGCAAGAGCCCTGCCCCACAATCTGCAGCCTCCTGCACAAGAAGACACTGGAGGAGGGGGAGGGTGGTCTCAAATAGTGGTCCCTCAGTTCCAGGACATCATGGTTCTACAGAGGAGGAACTGGCCAAGATTATATCTGGAGAAAGGAAATTGGCAAAAGTATAGTACATCTGTGGCCCCTTGAGAAAATGGGCCAGTTCCTCTCTAAAGCCTAGCAGGCTGTCCTCACAGATGACATTATCTGGGGCTGCTGTGGTGCCTACATCTTTCAGTGTTGGCCACTGGGAGCAACAAGAGGGAATAGGAGGAGGAGGAAAGGGATCAGGGCACACATTCCCTACTAAGGAGCTCCACCAGATGCCCCTAGTTCAGCTGCAGATCCAGCCGGATTCTGAATTCTGTGACCTCTCTTGCCTCCCTGGGCCATGATATGGCTCCTTAATTCCTATCCTACTCCTGGGTGCTTCATTCTATTAATCATTTAAGGAAGGTAGTGTATCAGTAGTGGAGTGATTTTTTCTGGCCAGCACTGTTAAGTTCTCTCTGTGCACTTTCTCAATCAGCTTCACACTGACTATCTGAACCATTCTCATCCCCACCTAAAAGCCAAGGACCCCAGGTGTGGAGACATTGAACAAATCACCAGACCATGAACATGTCAGTGTGTCATGTCTGCGGTTTGTGATGGGTCACACACGTGGGTGGGAATTTCCGAAATACTTTTTCAGTTCCACCACATAAAGTGTCCTTTCCTGGTTGCAGGACAGCAGAAGCTATAACCCCAGGCCTAGCAAAGATTCTAATCTTAGCATCAAAGAGCATAAAAAGCTCCACAGAGAAAAGAAACAGAATCTAAGGGGACACACATAGCTTGGGAAGTTGGAGGCACATAAATGCAGATACCAATCTTTAGCTGTATGAATTGCTAAAATCATCCTGGTGGTCATCTAAATCAGCTGAAGCCCTTAAAACAAAGCCCATCTTTCCCAAGACCACCTTCCCATTCTTCTCCAACTTAGCCTAAGACATAATTTATTTCCACCCTTACCTCTGCCTGAAGGAAGACTCCAATTAGCTCCCTCAGGTATATCTAAATATCCCCTCCAAACTCCACCGCTGGCAAAGGCCATAAAAGCCTCAGCCTCCCTTTGTTACAACTGAGCCTAGAGACCTTCCCCTGGGCCTGGGGGGATTCAAACTCTGGGCTGTGCAGCCTCTGAGGCAGTTCTCTCAAACCTCCATTACAGTGTGAGCTAGACCTTCATTTACAGATACAGGTAATCAACAGCGGAAATACAGTCATTCAAGCCAAGTGCAGAGGGGAGGGGAAGGCTGGCAGACAGACCCTGATAGGTTCTGGCCCCACTACAAATTTCTGAATTATTATGGTGGTCATTAGATGATATGACCAAAGCCTTTAAAACAACAACTTATCTTCCCAGAGGCCACCTTCTCCCATGATCTCCAACCCAGCCCAAGGTGCAAGCCCTTTTCACCTTTCCCACCACCTCAGGGGAAACTCCAATCAGCTCCTCAGATAGTTCTAAACATCTCCTCAAACTCCACCCCTATCAAAAGTCCATAAAAACCTCAGCTTTGTTTTAGGCCAGAGGATCTACCTGCCCCAACTGCCCTCGATCCTCTCTGTATCTTTGGAGTCAATAAAGGCTTCTTTTATATTGTCTATCTCTTTACTGCGCTGCCAAAAACCTGTCTGACCCGACTGCAACCAAGGCAGGCCAGTGAAGCAGACCAAATGCAAGAAGTGGTATGACAGAGCCATGTACTCCAACCATTCCTACTGCACCCCAATATTTCTGCCCTCTGGCAGTTAGGCAGGGCCCATGACTGGTGCTCACCTCCCCTTCATCCCCAGGATGCACAACTCCATTGCTTTCTCAGCACCCTTGTTTCCAGTCTTGAACCATCACCCATGAATGCACCACAAAGTTAATTTAATGAGACCAGATGCTAGAATTGATTGAATATTAGACTGCAAGAGGAACGAGCAAGGCAGAGTGCATCCTAGGTGCATACTGAATCACATGGGAGAGATTTATTATGACTCAAGGGGTTTGGAAGTCACCAATATAGAGATGGTTGAGTGCAGTCACACCCAGGAAGGTTAAAGACCCAGTATCTAGGGCTCTGATCTTAACCCTTTGACTTCAACACAGTTTCTAAAGCACCTGAGCCTTCATTTTGAAGAAATAGAAAGAAGAAAAATACTCTTCATACTTGAAGAGTAGAAAATAACGTAAGACTGAATCTTGGGATTGTTGGGAAGACAGAGTAAAGCAGAAAGTAATTTGTTAAATAGGAAACATCTTTCAAATGTTGATAGTTGTTACATTAAATTAATGATCTGCATGTTTGGAACCTTGATTCTAGAATGCAAAGCTTCATCCTCCCTAGAAGGAATTCTGGCATTATTGAAAGGAGAACCGGGGCCCCTGGCATGCTCCTTCTTCATCCACAGAATGAAAGATTTCTTCTGGTTTATAACAAAAGGCTTCAGAGAATATCTCTCTGTCCATTTAGGAAAGCAAACAATAACATTAAACCCTAGAATCAAATTTCCCAATTGCCATATGTGCATAGCAACTGTGCCGGTTACAAATAGCAATACCCAGATCGCAGATCAGTGCTTGTTAAAGTGCCCACTGCAATGTTTTGCTCATCTTCTTGTGCTTCCCGGCTGCATGTACGGGCAGAACCAGGGAGTCAATATCATTATCTGTCACAGTCACTCACCGCACTGACGGTTCCTCTTGCACTCCAGAGCAACTCAACACAGTGGAACAAATACTCCTGAGATGCAAGTCCTGGACTACTGAAGGATCATAAGGCAAGACAGCAAGTCTCACCACCTTCAGCACATGAGGTCACATCAACATGCCTGCCCCTCTAGTGGACTAGGACAGTGGCTCCCCCTGCTTCCAGATCCAAATCACTTTCAGCCTCCTGACAGAAAAATGCAGTGCTCACTGTCCGGCAGGAAAACCTGGCATGGCAAGAAACAACTCTGCCTTGCTGTGCAACCTCAGCATCCAGGACTCCAAGACCTAGATGGGAAGGAAGTAGGAGGAGATGTTCACGTATTTGTTGAATATCACCTGAAATGTCTAGTTCCTGGCCCCTTCTTCTCTGGTACTGTTTCTGTCGAGGACCATTCTATAAAATTTTGAGGGAAAAAACAATTTCATAATTAGATTGAGATTAGGGCTTGTCCAGCATTTGTATGCAGGAACATAATTCCCTGTGCCTCTGGCCACAGTGGAGGCTTCAGTGGTGCCCTGATGCTGTGATGCCCGGGCAAGACTGAATCGGCTAAAGACTTCCTTGTTCCTTGAGAATCCAGTAATAATGAAACAGTTTCCCTTGATGAAAGGACAAACTCCACGACCTGTCCCCCCTCTCCCTGGTCCTTAGCAACATAAAGATCTGCATCAGCATAAACCCACCACCGCCCTCTGAGTCATCAGATCATTGTACGCACCCAATAAATAACAGCTGGCTTGGGAGTGTCTTTGTTTTTGCCCATTCTCGGCCACCGACTTCCAAGCCCCCTGCCATGCATTACTAAATTTGTCTGTTTCTTATTACATCCTTTCACCGTACCCCTCAGGCAGCTGGGGATCTTGGCCAGGTCACCCATAGTTCTCTTGTCTGTTTTCTGGCTCTGTCTGACTGCCTATAATATTTCTATTTCATTTAGCTGCCTACAACAAAACAAGGCCTCTCCTCCCTTAATTTGTGGGTGCTGTATATTTGCATCTCAGGACAAGAAAACTAATACAGCTCCTTGTCCACAGATCCACCACCCCAGACATCTCAGATTCCATTCCTCTAGTCCCGACATCCTCTCAGTGACAGCAGCAGCAGGTCCACGTCATTTCAACCCCACCCTACTCGCAGCTCTAAGACTCACCTTACTCCACTCCAGCCTCCACGGTGTCCATGAGAAACTTCCAAAACCACAAGTCCAACAGTGTCACCCTACGCTAGGTTTCTATAGGCTGCCCAACCCCACAGTGTGAACATGTGTGCACACATACACACTCCACAGCACCACAAGCTGTCCAAACTGGGGACACAACATGGCTCACACTTCCTTGTTGCTCTTTCTGTCCAGACTGTCCAAGGTCTATCTGGTGACTTCCTTTTAATTTCTGCAAGTCCAGCTCCAACATCAGTGCTTTAGCAAAATCTCCCTAACATCTCCCCTAATAAATAGATTTGACCAGACAGGCGAGCTAGCTCAGCAATCTATGTGCCTGCCTGGCAAGCACAAGGACCTGGGTTCAATCCCAGGTACTGCATATGCATCATGCCAGCCACTGAAATCAGGCATGGTGGCACATGCCTATAAACCCAGCCCTAGAATGGCTGAAAACAGGCAGATCACTATGAGTCCAAGCTGGGTAGTGAGACCTTGTACCAAATACATAAATAAAAATATAATAATAATTAATAATTTTGACCAACATCTTCTTTCTTGGTACTCACATAATTCCTTCAACATATTTATAAATAGCTCTACATTATTACAGTTACTTGTTCTAGTTTTCTTCTTTACTATGAGTACCCTGGGCATAAAATATGTTTTATTATATTTGTTGAAATCTCAACATCTCACATAGCACATTTGACATAATAGATGTTCATTCCACATCCACTGAGGAAGTCATTGAATATTTACTACTATGGGATGAACTGTATTACCCTAAAATTCACAGGCTTCCAGGTGTGGTGGCGCATGCCTATAATCCCAGCAGTAGGGAGGCTGAGGCAGGAGGATCACTGGAAGTTCACTTCCAGCCTGGACTACATAGTAAGCTCAAAGTCATCATGAACAGCATAGTGAGACCCTATCTCAAAAAGACAATTAGCTAATGAATGAATTATCTATTATGGGCAGTATGGGCAGTGTGACAGTTATCCAAGAGAGGGTAGTTGGTTAAATTAAAGGATCAAAACCAGCTCAACAATGCTGGGCCATGTCACACACTTTCCTCAGGTGTCTCTGCCTCGGCTGGCCTCCCAGGGAGGCCTTCTCGCTGGTCAGCTCCAGGCGCTCACACTTTTGCTGTGAATCCACAGAAACCGTCCTGCCTGGATGCAAAGGAGCACAGCCCAACTCAGTGAGTTAAAAGGAAAGAGGGTGCCGCTGCACGAGCCTTCACATGGGCACACCTACCTGGTCAAAGGCAAGTTGGGTCTTGGGACTTTCCCCGTGTCTCACTTGAAAGCATAAACCAGCACAGCTTCCAGGAATGGATGGAGAGGCAGGGGAGGGCGATTTCGATTTCATTCACCTCATCACGGATGCCCCAGCAGTTCTGAGTATGTCTCGGTGCAGGAACTTGGAGGCCAGCGTGGCTGGGCTATCGAAGGAAGCATGGATAGTCAGCCGTGGGTGAGTGAAGCACTCTCCTGTGACACCTGGAGGTCTTATGGAAGCTGTTCCCTGTGTCTTTTGACTTCACTCCAAATCTGTCTGCAGATATACACTATACACAGCTTTCGACTTTGGCAGGAAAACCATAATTTTTTTTTTTTTTTTTTTTTTTTTTTAGTACCAGTGATTGAACTAAGGATCTTGTACTTGCCAAGCAGGTATTTAAGCCACTGGCCCTGGAAAACTATAATATTTTAATATGAAATGATTCACAGCTAACATAAAACACTGTAAAACTCATCAATATGTTAAACATTGATAGGATTATGGAGTCGTCCTGCTGCACTGAGAGGCACTGCCTGAATTTCCACAGATATCCTTCTGAGTGCTCCTGGGTAACCCACAGGCATAGGTTTTCTCATAAAAATAAAATCTTGAAGAATTTTATTAAGAACTTATATTCTATTTGAATTTAAAATTCAGATGCCAAAGCCAAACCTCAAGTGCATATATGATAAGTGATTTAAAAGCACAATTTTCAAATGTTAGTCTGTTGAGGACCAGCTTGGTATGGTACAGAGCAGGCAATAATTGATACTAATAAATTGGTACAAAAATAAGTTGAGAGTCTGTCCTAAGCCTCCAGGCCTTGTGGTAAGACCTGGCTGGCTTATGGGTTGAGGCCAGCAAATAGTCTGTGAAGTTCTGGTGCCTCAAAGCAGTATCTCAGTGGTAGCCTTAGCAGACAACCAGGTTACTACCATGCTGTTCCCTTGTTTTTCCAAAATGCATTGAGCCTTAATTTTTGAACCTTGACTGCAACACCAGGCCACCCCCTCCACTTCCTAGAGCCACCAGCACAGACCCCAATCAAGCTGTACACCTAATAAGGCCAAGGACACCAGTGCTTTGTAGTTCTATCCTGCCATTGGGCTTTGACCATCCTAGTTCACTCTGTAACTAAAATATACATATTTTATCTAAGTTCTACTCTGTTCTCATACATCTGAGTAACTGATATCCGTTTGGGGGCATTATAGCCTAATTAGGGAAGGCCACCCTGAGTGGATGCCACTGGAGAGCAGAGACAAGGACAAGACATATAGTTATGAATAACAGGAATGCCCAAAGAACGGTATATGTATTTACCAATGTGAGTAAGTTTTCAACCAGGATTAAAAATGGAGCAAGATTTATCAGTTGAGGAGCAATATTATAGCCAGTTGCTTCATCCCTTGCTAAAGAAAATGAACATTACAGTTCCAGACAGTAGCCTGACTAACATGTTACAAGACATTGTTAAATTTAATCCTTGGTTCCCTCAATCAGGAGTCAATTTTAGAAATTGGGGCCCAGTAGGAGGCTCACTACAGCCCACCCCACAGCATGTCATTTATCTCCCCCAGACAATCATTTCCTGGAGCCCTTACAGCTTAAACAAGTAGCTCATGCTGCTCTAAAAACTCAAAAAAGATGCAGCTTCTGAAGAGAAAGCAAAATTAGCTGAACACTTCTTAGCTATAGGCACTTCCTTATCAGTTAGGAAATCTACAGACCAATACAGGGTCAAAAACTGCATGGAAGAGGAGGACAGGCGCCCACCTCCTCCACCCAAAGGTCCTGTGTCACTGTCCAAAGTGGCTGCTACTCATTGTCAAAGAGTTTTATAAAACATAGTGGCCAGGGAGAAAGTTTTGACATATCTGTATGCTTCCCTGTAGGAAATACTAGGATCTCAACAAACCCAATCAGAATATTAATGTGCATGTTTCCTTTCAACTCAAAATTTTGAAAGACCTAAAATAAATTGTTGGGAACAATGGGCTCCAAAGTCCACTTACAATTGGTCTATTACAAGATGTATTACAGACAGTGTACATGTAGACCTGAGAAGAGTGCTTCTGGTTTTATCATAGCATGAAAAAGTAATAAGCATTTGGTAGAAACTGTACTTCAAACTTTGAATTATTGTCTTTTCCAAAGCTTGCAATAAATAACCATTCTGGTTTTTAAAGAAAGAAAATGTCATACAGACTTATCTGTTGGTTCTTTTTGAGCTGCATCATTTGGCTACAACATGTTTGTTGCCTGCTCAATTTTTACATTTTGGGGTTTAAGTGCACTCCTTGGTTATGGAATAAGTTGAGAAGAACTGTACAAAAGATAATCCTGAAATTACGCTGCATACGCTCTCTGATACGGGTAACTTTGCACATACACATGCTTGAGCTTGCTCTCCTGCAGTACTTTATTGGCTGAAATTCTTGGCCAAACTGGGGTGAAAGTCCCAGATGATGCAGCTCTAGCACACTTTTACTCAAATCTTCCAAGGTCCTATTGAACTATGCACTCAATTTATGGCTCGCTTACAAGAGGTTGTAAAAAGATAAATCTCTAACATCCAAGCCCAGGATATCTTGGTTCTACAGTTATGTTATGAGCATGTGAACTACAGTTGCCAACAAGCTATTAACCAACCAAGTCAGTTCATGCTACTGGGGCATATGTTAAAGTGTGCCAAAATACTGAATTGCCTACTTATAATTTCAATTTGATGGCATAAGCTATTTCCTGCCAAGTTCAAAGCAATAAGGAAATACTCTTGGTACAAACCAAGTTAAGAAACAAGTTTTCATATGACTATGACAATTCATTTTTGCTCCTCTCATGATATATTAAATGTATTCGTGCCATCTGGATGTACAGGCCTTACAAAACGTAAAACTAGGATTACTTATAGTTGTAACCTTTTTCTTTTAGATTTAGATGTCTACCCTTCTCTTGTGCACCATCTACTTAAGGTAAGAGATATACATTAAATCAACATGGGGCCGGGGAGATAGCTCAGTGGAATAAGCACTTCCCTGGCAAGCGCAAGGGCCTGAGTTCAATTCCCAGTTCCAAAAATAAATAAATAAATAAATAAATAAGAGATTACCAGTTAAATAATAGCCTTTAAAAAACATGCATAGGGAGACCCAGTCCTAGCCCAGGTCCAGTGAGTGTGTGGAGAGCTTCCTGCTACCTTGCGCCGGTGGGACCAGTCCCAGCCCAGGCGCAGCGTGGGCCGGACCCTCTCCTACCCCCTTGGGCTGCTACCCACCACTCCATAGCACCTCCCTGAGCCCGCCCGCCAAGTAGGAATTTCTGCCGCATTCTGGGGAACCCCCAGACCCAGTCCTAGCCCAGGTCTGGTGAGTGTGTGGAAGAGCTTCCCCTTCCCCCTACTTCACCTTGCACCCTCCAGGCACAGCTCAGGCATGACATACACGCCTGGGGTGTAACCCTGCAGCTGCAATCCCTGCAGAGAGTGTAGAGGATAGACCCACCCAGCTAGTCCAGGAGCAGAACATCTTGCCACACGGGCACAACAGGTTCACCCTCAAGGGCAGCAGCGGGAAGGAGCTGAGCACAGCAGCCATACCCAAGCCAGACACAGCTGGATAAGTCCAAACTTTGTAGAGCTGCACCTGAACTTCAGTAAGTGCGAAGGTTATAACTACAGCAAAGATCTACAACAAAGGTCAGAAGACAGTGCTACACAAAATGACGAGAAGGAACAAAATGCAACCTTAG